>NW_027494165.1:0-129956 GCF_021521415.1 Bidens hawaiensis | reverse complement strand
AAATGGCGATTCTTGCGTTCGGCAACATCATTTTGTTGAGATATGTACGAGCAGGAAGACTCTGTGAACAATGCCATGTGTCTGCAAATAGGTAGAAAGTTCATTGGAGAAATATTCGGGTGCATTATCAGTGCGTAGGGTTTTAATGGATGTGTTGAATTGATTTTTGACATAAGAATGAAACTCACAAAAAATTGAATTAATTTCACTATGAGTTTTCCAACGATAAACCCAAGTAGCACGAGAGTTATCATCAATGAAAGTGATGAAATACTGAAAACCCAATGTGGATTTAACACGACAAGCACCCCATACGTCATAATGTACTAGTTCAAATATAACATCGGTGCGTTTTAACACATTTGGAGGATTAAGAACGTCGTTTATGTTTACCAAGTTCACATGACTGACAATGAAAATCATTAGGAATAGAAATATTTGGTCTCATTTGCCTTAGAACTGCTATAGAGGGATCGCCTAACCGACAATGAGTCTCTTTGACAACAGAATCACATATGTTTGTTGTAGGGTATGATAATGGCGACATACGGTAGAGACCACCTGATTCAAAACTGGTGCCAATTACGCGGTTCGTTCTTAGTTCCCGAAAGACACAGTGAGTTGGTAAAAGGTTGTCGAACAATTGTTTTGTTTGATAATCTGACTAACGGAACAAAGGCTTGTAGAAAATTTAGGAACGAAAAGGATAGAGGACATGTTTAGGTTTTTCGAGTTACTGATGGATCCTATGCCATGTACGGTGCATGAAGATCCATCGACAAGACGAACCGGTGTATAGGAAACATGATGTAGGCTAGATAAAATACCTCGATTCCCAGTCATGTGATGTGTGGATCCAGAGTTGATTACCATGAAGAGTCGAGGCTTGAAAACTTATCTGGATGTGCCGAGTTAGTTTGAGGTCCTAACGAATGAGAGGCAAGCAACCGTTGTAGCAAATCATACTCATCTTTAGTAAATGTATAGGTGTATTTCTCTTCCATTGTAAAAGATGAAATTGGGAATAAACACAAGTGATGGTGAACTTGACAATACCTTAGGTGTATACCGAGGCGAGAACGAACACACGAGCTGGGACAGAAAAATAAAAGTATCCAAATCGGAAAACTAACAACATGGGGAGGTTCGGAAATGAAAAATAAGGAACTTAGAAAAATTTCGGTGGCCGAAAAATGGGTCATGCACGCGTGGAGGCGCGCGCGGTTCGGCGGCGGGGTTTTCTGGTAAGGTAAATCGGAGCTCCTTGGTTACGATGGTGGTGGCGGTGAGAGTAGGGGATGTCTCGAAAAAAGATTTCGTGACAAAGCAGGAGGTACAATGAGACAGGAACTTGTTTTAGATTAGGTGGCGGCTGGTAAGATTTGGTTCGGATAAGGTGGCGGCTAGGGTTTGGATCAAGAGCCATAGCTCTGATACCATGTAAATAGAGAGATGTTTATTGAATCAGTCAATATTACAAAGGGGGGTGAACACCTATATACACAGGAGTGAAACCCTAATTACATCCATAAACGAGCCCATGGGCTTTAACCACCTACATAATAACATATAGGCTGTAACCCAAGATAATATAACCAACACTCTCTTTATGGCTCGATTGAGACTATGGTGGGTCACCGTTTCCGTTCGTTTGAGACGGTGGTGGGGGTCAATGTTTCTTTGTAGTGGTGGTGGTGAATTTGAATTGAGTATGAAAAATTGAGTATGTGCTTTAGAAATTGAAATCCCTAAATTGAAACAAACCCTAGATCTCTAATTTCTTATATAAATAGACGCACCAACATATGATTTTACTTAAATTCTCCCTAATTTCTTCTTGTTTCTCATCTTCCTCACCGTTGTTGCAGCACCGCCGGAGAGGCTCACCGTAATTTTTTGAACTAGCATGGTGCCGTCGAAGTACTTGTTTGAATCAGCGTGGTGCCGTCGCAGTGCCGCATGAGAGGCTTGCCGGAAGCGGTCGACTCGTTGGAAGCGTAGCAGTCGTCAAAGATGATTGTTGGTTTGGAGGTGAGTGGTGATATTTGTGTGTTCTGGAGAGGAAGTGAGAGGGAAAGGAGATGAAGAGAGAGAAAGAGTTTTAATATATATTATTAGTTTAGTTATGAAAATATTTTTTTCAATAAAATATTAAAATGACCAAGTTGCTCTCATGTGCAAAGCACAATGACCAGATTTAATGACAAAAACTATCTGGTTTAGTGTCAAAGGACAAACGGTGTGAAATTTGAAAACATATATGTTAGGGCTCGGATTTTCAGTATCCTCAGCAAGCGATGTATTTAGGATAACTCAAGGATACAGTATCTGTAACATCACGAAAAATTTGGGACTAATTTTGACAACTAATAAAGATGATGGACTAAAAATATTCATGGCATAAATAAAGGGTAAATAAGATAAAGAATGGAAATAAGCTTATGTCAGGGAATGAAGTAAGGAGACTCCATCCCACATAGAAAGTGATAAAGAAAATAAAGCATTTTATAAGGAGGACACTTTCCATGATAATGTTTTTATGTGGCTAACCACTCTCCCTAGTCCTAGCGGAGGGTGCGAATCACCCGATGCGCATGTGCACGGGCACGGGCTCAGGTGAAGGGTGATGGGCGCAATATGGCGCTCTAATGGCGTGCTTTGCACTTCTCACGCTCGCATCGCCGCGAGCCGCCTAAGAGCCGCCTTTGTATTATTGGATGATGAGACGAGATCAAGATATGGCAAGTTACCAAAAGATCAGGGACTGAAAATGAACAGATTTAAAGTTTTGCATCTTCGCGACACACGAAGAATCCGAGTTGCATCTTGGCGATACGCGAAGATGCAAGACACGTCACGGGACACGTGTCATCACGCGGTGAGATGTAGCAGGCCTAGGTGACACGTGACAAGCCTACGCGGCGACTCACCAAGGCTAGTGCAACTTTGCGATATGCGAAGCAGCAAAATTTTTTCTATAAATAGATCGGCCATGGGGGTGTTCCTCATCCATCCCACACACTCCAAAACACACACTCAACCTCGATAAGCATGCCACGACCCCGATATGCCAATATCCAGACAAGTTTTGTCTCGAAATGCGTGCCGTAACTCTACCTAAATACTCCCTTGACTTTCCTCCAAGTAGAAATGCGGTCCAAGTAAAGCATAGGCATTTCGTATAATAAGCCATTCAAGGTAGGGGATTCTGCTCCGATTATTATATTATAAATGGCTTAGACCCTAGTCGGGGATATAGCCCATAACTTGATTATATAATAAACTGAGAAAATAGATTTTTATAAGTCAAGATTATAAATGAAATATTATGTCTTTATTATAAAGATTATATATATATATATATATATTATATATATATATATATATATACATACATATATATATATATATATATATATATATATATATATTTCTTTATAAAAGAAATGTGAAATGTATGTTTTTTCATGAAAAAGAAACGTGGTTTATAAATGATTAACAAATGAACAGACTAGAGGTCCTTATATTTTATAAAGAGATAAAATGTCAAGGTAAAGGTTATGCAATCGGACTAAAGGTCTGAAGTTAGATCGTTGATCTAGTTCTTATAAAACATTATTCTCGTACTATAGGTTCGAGGTAACAAGACGAATCGGTGAGAAACATCAAACAAGAAGAAAAGGTGAATACGTCCAACTTTTTATAAAACAAGTTTGTGAATTTTTGCATGGGATTATATTCCTAAAACTTTATAAACAAAAGTAATCACTGGCCCTCAGGCTATTGTATACGTTTTTTTGGATCCTTACATATGTAGGTAGACGGTGGGCACATCGCACCACACTTGCTAATGCCTCCGCCACGTTGGGCCGGACCTAAGTAATGTCCGAGAGGGGATTATCTCATGTATATTGATAGTTGCTAAGACCTCGATGCTGCGGTATCGCTGAGAGGTTTCAAGTAGAACTGGATGTTTATAATAGTAAATTTAACTTGGTTGTTTCCTAAACCACGATGGGCCGGGGTCATAAGATATACCCGGTTGGATAACTATGTAACTTAAATGTTTTGTGTCAGCGTGTTCACCAGCATGTGTTGCTGACGTATTTTATAACTGTTTTACAGGTAATGGAGAGTAGGTGTTTGGAAATGATGGATAGCCGTTAGACGATCTGATGGCTCAATGGATGTTTTAATATTAAAATAATATAAATCATGGTTTTATTATCCAAACACTTTTCTATAAATTAACGGGTATTTTAAAATCCCGTCTTTTGAATAAAATAATATTTTATTAAGTCTTCTGCTTTACAACCTTAAACTCTGATATATTTACAAAACAGGTACCAACTTATGAGTGTCATGCCTAGGCCCTGAGCCGGGGTGTGACAAGTGTTGGTATCAAAGCCATCGATCTTAGCAAATTAGGTATATAAATATACCTAAGATTTGATCAAAGATAAGTTTAAGTATTTATTATATTATAAGGATAAGATACACTGGTATTCTTCCCTATCCCTTATTTTTCTAATCCTTATAGATGTCGGCATTCAAAAATATGATGGAATCCTTCTATGAAGAGATGAGAAAGGTAAGCTGTCCAGAACCCATCATTCCTCCTGACGGTGAAAGTGATAGCTATTACGATGATTTCTTTGACCAGGACAGGTTAGTTGAACCAGTGGTACCATATGAGAGTCAACCCATTCACTTTCCAGGCATAGAACAAATGCCTATCAACATTCCAAGTGACCCGCCAACCCCGGAGAATCATCCTTCCGATAAAATGCAGGTTGATGAACCAGCTAAATTTGATCCTAAGGAGAATACCCCAAGCTGGATGCGGATTTACTCAGACCCAAGAACCCCAGTTCATAACCCCACAGATTCTCCTAACGATTCTGTTTCAGGTCCATCAAGGAGACCCAAGATGAGAGTAATGCAACCTTTCAAAAAATTGACCATTCAGGTTGATGTGAATGAAGGAAATGTGGAAGTTGAATCAGAAGAAGATCTAGAGGAAGAAGAGGAATCAGAAGAGGAGTCAGAAGAAGATCCAAAAGAGGAATCTCCAAAAGAAATGAGTATTGATGAGAAGATCCATGAGGCGCAAGACCACCCAGGATGTGACTGTCCACCGAGTATAGGCTGTCAACAACCATTGTTTCACCTGTCTCCTCATTACGATCCGCAAGATCCGTATGTCAAAGCACTTACACAAGGTTTTCCACCCTACACTGGCGTTATTCCAACCATCTCAGAGCAAGCAAATGAGATCAGGCAGCAGGAAGAAGCTGAGAAAGCTTTTCATATCATGCCATTTGAATCCAGTCCACCACCGCCTTATCCAAGGAATCACTATGACATATTCATGATGGGGTATCGTGATCCGCCGCCACAATACGGATACCCAATTTTCATCCCTCAGTTCCAAGAAGAGCATCTTGATCGGGCACTTCATGAAACCGTTGATTTGCGAAAGAAGCTGGCTATGGAGAGTAGCAAGAAGAAGAAGGTGGAAAACAAGTTACTACACAAGTGTAGTAAGTTGAAGAAGATGATCAAAAAGTACATGAAGGATTAAGGATCCCGCTCTGTTGTGGTCGTACCGTTTGTTCCCTGTTCCGTTGTAGTTACACAGTTTGTTCCCTGTTCCGTTGTAGCAGTACCGGTTGTTTCTAGAGTAAGTCCGTTGTACTTGTGCTAGTATCGTTTGTTTTAAGTCAATGGTAGTAGAAGTGGTCGTTGATGTAAGATATTTTCATTATGTTATAAATAAAAACTCTTAGTAATGAGTCAATTTCCTTATAATTTCAGAATGTTAAAACAAGATAATCCCTCCAAAAATAAGGAAGCTTCGAACGCTAAAAGAAACCAATCAAAAACTGAGCCTACTTAAGGAAACCATGAGCAGTTGATAACCAAAATGCAAGAAATGATTAATGCCATGAATACCTTATTACCCGCTATGAAAGAAAAATCTGTCCATCAAAGTGAAAACCGATAACCTAGTAAGTCTGTTAAATCCAAAACCCGTCCAAATCCTACCCCTCAAAAGGAAGAAAGTGATCAAGGATCAACTAATGGTGAGGAATTCCACCAAACTTTTAAAAAGAAGTTAAGAATCGAAGGTTGTTTGTTTAAGGACTTTAAGAATTTTGGACCGAAGGAGTTTTATGGCGACAAAGGAGCCGTAGCAGCCATATGATGGCTTGAAGAAATGGAATCAATCGTCATAATAAGCAAATGCAATAAGGAAGAGAAAATTCAGTACACATCGCAAATGTTTAAAGGAGAAGCGTTAGAATGGTGGAACACACTGTTGATGAAAAGAGGTAGGAGAACCATGTATCAGTTGACATGGTAACCCGCTACATATGGGTTTATCGAGAGAGATACGAGACATGGTGAGGTCTCATCTGCCGCAGACAGCCGAATCCGCGATGGAGCTGGTTGGTTATTTGATGAACGGTCTGATCCGTAACAAGGAAGAGGATAAGAAGGAATATTCAACGAATGAAAAGAAGGGAAATGGTAATAACTGTTTCAAGGGAAAGGATGTGGATAGGAGGAGGGGTGGTTTTAATTCCAACTACCCGTTGTGTAAGATTTGTAAGAGGCATCATCTGGGTCGATGGCGGTTCGCAGTGTCTACATCTGCCATCTGTGATACATGCAAAAAGCCAAGGCATGCCACTGCTGATTGTTGGAAGAACAAGATGACTTGCTTCAACTGCAAGGAAATGGGACATCTTAGCTTTGAGTGTCCTAAAAAGAATGTTGCTGGTAGTAGAGGTGCTGGAGGTAGCGGCTCCCAGAACGAAGGAAAGAAAGGGAATGCTTAAGTTTTTGTACTTGACACCAAGAAGGCCGCAGATACACCGGAAACCATCACCGGTACGTTCTTAGTTAATAACGTTTATGCGAGAGTTTTATTTGATTTTGGTGCAAATCAAGTTTTATAGATTATAAGTTTGTAGTCTATTAAACGAACCTCTAAGAAAATTGAATAAAACTATAAACGTCGAGACGGCCAGTGGTGAGATAGTTAAAATTTCCGAGACCTTATAAAATGGAAAGATCTTGTTGGCAGGCTACGTCATCATTGTACAATTACGGCCTATGACCTTAGCGGGCTTTGATATAGTTTTATGTATGGATGGTTATCCGACAACCATGCTCGTATCATTTGCAATAAGAAACCATAGAACTTCAAGCCCCTGACATGCGAACAATTCAAATCGTGGGCGACAAAGACCCTGGTCATGTTAGCATAATCTCCATGATAAAAGCTAACAAATGCTTAAACCAAGAATGTTTTGCATTTATGGCTTATGTAACGGAAGAATCATAACCGAAGGAAATCAAAGACGTGCCCATAGTATCCAAATTTTCTGATGTCTTTCCAGATGAACTTCTTGGCATCCCACCTAATCGAGAAGTCGAATTCAGAATAGACTTAATGCCTGGAACAGCTCCAATAGCCAAATCCCCCTATCGTTTGGAACCGACGGAAATAAAGGAATTGAAGAAACAACTGGATGAATTGTAAGAGAAAGGGTTTATTTGTCCAAGTTCATCACCTTGGGGACCGCCGATTTTATTCGTCAAGAAGAAAGATGGTTCCATGAGAATGTTTATCGATTACAGAGCCTTGAACAAAGTAACTATTAATAATCAATATCCGCTACCTAGAATTGACGACCTATTTGATCAATTGCAATGAGCGAATTTCTTTTCTAAAATAGATTTACGTTCTGGATACCATCAGTTGAAAGTTCAAGAAGAAGATATCCTGAAGACAGCTTCCCAAAGAAGGTACGGACATTATGAGTTTACCGTAATGCCATTTAGACTCACTAATACCCCGCCGCTTTCATGGACGTGATGAACAGAGTTTGTAAGCCTTATTTAGATAAATTTGTAATCGTGTTCATCAACGATTTACTTATTTATTCTAAATCGGAAGAAGATCACAAAGTTCATCTTAGGATCTTACTTGAGATACTCTGAAACGAGAAGTTGTATGCTAAATTTTCCAAATGCGAATTCTGGTTGCATGAAGTACAATTTCTTGGCCACGGTATCAATGTAAATGGAATTCAAGTAGACCCCGTAGAAAATTGAAGCAATAGCTAAATGGGAGATTCCTAGATCGCCAACCGAGGTCCGAAGTTTCCTAGGTTTGGCTGGACATTGTAGAAGATTCATCGAAAATTTTTACCGTATAGCAGTTCCCTTAACTTCGTTAACTCGGAAAAATGTTAAGTATGAATTGGGAACCAAGCAACAAGAAGCATTTGATTTACTTAAGCAAAAGCTCACAAATGCGCATGACTGGCCTTGCCAGAGGATAAAGAGGATTTTGTTGTATTTAGCGACGCATCTCATTCAGGTTTGGGTTGCGTACTAATGCAAACAAAGAAAGTAATAGCTTATGCTTCTCATCAATTGAAAGTACACGAAAAAAATTATACGACTCACGATCTAGAGTTGGGCACCATAACTTTTGCCTTAAAGTTATGGAGGCACTATCTCTATGGAGTCAAGTTTATCGTGTACACTGATCATAAGAGTTTAAAGTATATCTTTGATCAGAAAGAACTTAACAAGCATCAAAGAAGAAGGATGGAAACCTTAAATGATTACGACTGTGAAATCATCTATCATGAAGGAAAAGCAAATGTAGTAGCTGACGCATTAATCCGGAAAGAACCAAGGGAGTTCGAGCCTTCAGATTAGAGCTACAAATTGATTTAATTAAACAAATCAAGAAAGCGCAAAAGCAAGTAATTGAAGAAAATCATATCTCCGAAGAAAAATGTAACGACACTATTGATTCTTTGGTCAAAGGAGATGACGATATACTAAGACTTGGAAATAGAATCTGGGTACCGATTGTTGGTGATTTGTGTGAAAAGATCATGAATGAAGCTCATAAATCGAAGTACATGATGCATCCCGGTAGTGATAAAATGTACGTTGCTAAATGTTTAACTTGTTTACAAGTCAAAGCAGAGCTTCAGAAACCTTCTGGTTTGCTCCAACAACCTGAACTTCCTGTATGGAAATGGGAGATGATAACAATGGATTTCATTACGAAACTCCCTAAAACTACCCGAAAGCACAATGCTATTTGGGTAATCATTTATAGGTTAACTAAATCTGCTCATTTCTTACCTATCAATGAATCTTATTATATGGATAGATTGGCACGGATTTACGTGAATAACATCGTAGCATTACATGGTGTGCCATTATCTATCATATCTGATCGAGACAGTAAATTTAAGTCTCATTTCTAGAATAGTTTCCAGCAAGCGTTAGGAACTAAATTGAATCTTAGCACTGCTTATCATCCTCAAACTGATGGGCAGAGCGAAAGAACAATTCAAACGCTTGAGGACATGCTTCGAGCTTGTGTGATCGATTTAGGTGGATATTGGGATGATCACCTTCATCTGATGGAATTCTCGTATAACAACAGCTATCACACAAGTATTCAGGCCACACCATTTGAAGCTTTGTATGGACGAAAATGTAGAACGCCGGTATGTTGGTTTGAAACTGGAGACCATCAAATATCTGGACCTGAAGTAGTCCAAGAAACCACAGATAAAGTGTAACAAATCCGTGAACGACTTAAGACGACAAGAGATCGACAAAAGAGCTATGCAGACGTCCGCCGTAAGCCGTTGGAATTTCAAGTAGGCGATAAGGTCCTTTTGAAAGTATCAACGTGGGAAGGAGTCGTATGATTCAGCAAGAAAGGAAAGTTATGTCCTCGTTTCGTGGGACCATTTGAAGTACTAGAATGAATCGGTACTGTTGCTTATCGCTTACGTTTACCAGAAGAGATGAAAGGGATACACGATGTATTCCATGTCTTTAACTTACGTAAATGTCTGGCTGATGAAACTTTAGCCATGCCTTTAAAAGATGTCGAATTCAATGAAAATCTAAAATTTGTAGAACAACCTCAACAAGTTGAAGATTTTCAAGTCAAGCAACTTAAACGTCGAAGGCTAAAGTTAGTCAAGATACGATGGAACTCCCAAAGAGGACCCGAGTATACTTGGGAGTTAGAGCCAGAGATGAGAAAGAAATACCCACATCTGTTCTAGAGAATCTCGAGGACGAGATTCATTCTAAGGTGGGGAGGATGTAACATCACGAAAAATTTGGACTAATTTTGACAACTAATAAAGACGATGGATTAAAAATATTCATGGTATAAATAAAGGGTAAAATAAGATAAAGAATGGAAATAAGCTTATGTTAGGGAATGAAGTAAGGAGACTCCATCCCACATGGAAATTGATAAAGAAAATAAAGCACTTTATAAGGTCACTTTTCATGATAATGTTCTTATGTGACTAACCACTCTCTAGTCCTAGTGGAGGGTTTGAAGCGCCCGACGCGTACGCGCACGGGCACGGGCTAGGGTGAAGGGCGATGGGCACAATGTGGCGCTTTGATGGCGTACTTTGCACTTCTCACGCTCGCATCGCTGCGAGCCGCTTAAGAGCCACCTTTGTATTTTTAGATGATGAGACGAGATTAAGATATGGCAAGTTAACAAAAGATCAGGGACTGAAAATGAACAGATTGGAAGTTTTGCATCTTCGCGATACGCGAAGAATCTGAGTTGCATCTTCCCATAGGACACGTCATGGGACACGTGTCATCACGCGGTGACACGTGACAGGCCGAGGTGACACATGGCGACACGTGGCAAGCCTACGCGGTGACTCACCAAGGCTAGCGCAACTTCGCGTTACGCGAATCAGCTTCGCGATACGCAAAGTTGCAAAATTTTTTCTATAAATAGGTCGGCCATGGGGGTGTTCCTCATCCATCCCACACACTCCAAAACACACACTCAACCTCGATAAGCATGCCACGACCCCGATATACCGATATCCCGACAAGTTTTGTCTCGAAATGCGTGCCGTAACTCTACCTAAATACTCCCTCGACTTTCCTCCAAGTAGAAGTGCGGTCCAAGTAAAGCATAGGTATTTCGTATAATAAGCCAGTCATGGTAGGGGATTCTGCCTGATTATTATATTATAAATGGCTTAGACCCTAGTCGGGGATATAGCCCATACCTTGATTATATAATAAAGTGAGAAAATAGATTTTTATAAGTCAAGAATATAAATGAAATATTATGTTTTATTATAAAGATATATATATATATATATATATATATATATATATATATATATATATTTCTTATTATAAAAGAAATGTGAAATGTACGTTTCTTCATGAAAAAGAAACGTGGTTTATAAATGACTAACAAATGAAAGGACTAGAGTTCCTTATATTTTATAAAGAGATAAAATGTCAAAGTAAAGGTTATGCAATCGGACTAAAGGTCTGAAGCTAGATCGTTGATCTAGTACTTATAAAACATTATTCTCGTACTATAGGTCCGAGGTAACAAGACGAATCGGTGAGAAACACCAAACAAGAAGAAAAGGTGAATACGTCCAACTTTTTATAAAACAAGTCTGTGAATGTTTGCATGTGATTATATCCCTAAAACTTTATAAACAAAAGTAATCGCTGGCCCTCAGGCTATTATATACATTTGTTTGTATCCTTACATATGTGGGTAGACGGTGGGGATACCGCACCACACTTGCTAATGCCTCCGCCACGTTGGGCCGGACCTAAGTAATGTCCGAGAGGGGATTATCTCATGTATATTGATAGTTTCTAAGACCTCGATGCTGCGGTATCGCTGAGAGGTTTCAAGTAGAACTGGATGTTTATAATAATAAATTTAACTTGGTTGTTTCCTAAGCCACGATGGGCCGGGTCATAAGATACCCGAGGGGATAACTAAGTAACATAAATTTTTTGTGTCAGCGTGTTCACCAGCATGTGTTGCTGATGTACTTTATAACTGTTTTACAAGTAATGGAGAGTAGGTGTTTGGAAATGATGGATAGCCATTAGACGATCTGATGGCTCAATGGATGTTTTATTATTTAAATAATATAAATCATGGTTTTATTATCCAAACACTTTTGTATAAATTAACGGGTATTTTAAAATCCCATCTGTTGAATAAAATAATATTTTATTAAGTCTTCTGCTTTACAACCTTAAACTCTGATATATTTACAAAACAGGTACCAACTTATGAGTGTCACGCCTATGCTCTGAGCCGGGGTGTGACAATATCCTCCCGAGAAACAGGTATCCTTAATATATTGTATAACTAACAGATCAACCGCTATTTTTTGCTGTTTACCAGGTCATATAACGTTCCCATGATTCGCTGAAGACTCGGATCACTCCTCAACCACTTTAACCAACACGTGCTTAATGGAGGTCATGGAGTTTAACGGCTAATTGGAAGATGTTGGGACTTATATTTTAGACCGACGCATAGAATTATTCTAATTATGGGTGAAAAATAATTAATATTTTTGGTCTCAACCAAGGGTGGATGGATTGAAGACCAAGACATGCTAGACTAGTATAAATAGATGTATTTGTTAATTTTTCTAGCATGACTGAAGGAGTGTATTGTGCATTGTGTGAGATCTAGGGTTTATGTCTTTGAGAGAGCCGCCGCCTCCAGGATGAGCTCTCCTGGAGGTGGCTGATCTTTACTGTATGTATGTGTGTATGTATGAGTGATTTGTAATGACAATCTTTTGGTTAATGAAATCATACTGCCACTTCTTTATCTTTGTGAATCGATTGCATATGTTTGTTTATCCAGCTTATTGTTCATTGTAATCAATTAAGGCTCTCTCCCAAACACCACTCATTCGTCCAAAACCCCCTTTCAAGAGCGAATACGATTCGATCCTAGCTCAGATCCGAGCTCCACCGTTAATAACGACCATTATTCACGCTTCCACACCGGGGCTCGGGTTCTTACAGTTGGTATCAGAGTGGGTCGCCGAATCGTTCAGACTAACCGCTGAATCTGATTCACCTCGCTCTTGAATCCACCATGGACGTTAAACCGATGAGGTTTGTTGAAAATTTTTTTAGGGTTTTGAAATTATTTGATGATTTGGGTAAAATTTATGTGGATTGATGTTTGGGTTGATGACTCATTCGGAGATTCAACATCAATTTCATGTTTATTTGGTCATATCGGTCCAGATCTGATGTAACAGTGTTTTTAGCTCGTTTTGGGGCAAAACTGTTATTGAAGATGATTTTCAGATCTGTAACGGCTGTTGATAGATTGAAGATAGATGGTTGATATCGAGATACTGGGATATTGCTACAGCGATTAATTTTAGATGAAGAAGCTTGGTTCTTGATCTGAAAATTAGGGTTTTATATGCTTGAATTTGTTCTGATATGAGTGTGCTGCTTGAACAGTAAAGGGAATATTAAAGAACATTGCTGTTTGTACAATCTGATATGTAGAAGTCAAGAATGAACAGGTACTAGGAGCGATCTAATCATTGTTTGTAGCAGCAGATGGAAGATGCAAAGGGAATATTCAAGCAGGTTCTGTATTGGAAAATCATTGATTGATGATGCAGAAAAGAAGTCTGGATGTCTCGAGCATGATAAGAATGGTCTCGAGTATGTAAAATGACTGTGTTGCTTCGAGCACAGCTTATCTCGAGCATATCTTATATCGAGCACATCAAGTTTGGATTCGAGCACATGAACCCCGAGCACATCCTGGTTTATCTTAAAATCTATCTTTTGGTCTCGAGCACACTTTGTTCTACTTGAGCAAACCTTCTTCGAGCACACTTTTGCTTTTGAGCATGCTCAGGAAAAGAGAGAAAAAGACCAAGTAATTCGAGCAAGGTCTCGAGCATGGTCTTGAGCATGCTTGATGAAAGACTAAGTATTTCGAGCATGCTCGAGTAAAGACAGGAGCATGCTCGAGTAACAACAGAAAAATACAAGTGTTTTCTCGAGCAAGGCCCTCGAGCAAGCTTTCCAGCATGCTCGATGAAAGAAAAAGACAAGTGTTTTCTCGAGCAAGGCCCTCGAGCAAGCTTTCCAGCATGCTCGATGAAAGAAAGACAAGTGTTTTCTCGAGCAAGGGCCTCGAGCAAGCTTTCCAGCATGCTCGATGAAAGAAAAAGACAAGTGTTTTCTCGAGCAAGGGCCTCGAGCAAGCTTTCCAGCATGCTCGATGAAAGAAAAAGACAAGTGTTTTCTCGAGCAAGGGCCTCGAGCAAGCTTTCCAGCATGCTCGATGAAAGAAAAAGACAAGTGTTTTCTTGAGCAAGCTCCCCAGCATGCTTGAGTAAACACTGAGTATGCTCGTGAAGGGACTTTAACTTATGTGTGCTCATGGACTGAATCCATGCTCGTAAATGAATTACACTTGAGATTTTTGGTGCCGTTGACCGTTTGACCAAGCTGAGCTATATGGAAGATATATACCAAGGGTATTTTGGTAAATTTTATCCAATCATCAACAAGCAAAAGGAAATCAAAGCCTTATCAATTTTTCACAAACTTCATCAAAGAGCTTTCAAGAACAAGTGTTGACCAAGCTTACGGATTTTATCCCTTATGAGTGTCAACCAACATAATGTTTTGTTTATCTTTGTTTATTACAGAATCAACAATCTTGATATGGATGGTCAAGGTTGTTTCACCCATACTTGATTTGAAGACACAATTTTCAAAGACAATTGCAACGAAATTGGGGGAGTAAAAATTCTTGAATTTCATTGCAAATTGCTTGCTTCAAATCAAGTGAAAAGACTCAAGTTAAGGAAAAGTTGATCAAGATCGATAATCCAAGATTCTTTAGAGATGTTTCAATGTTTGTGAGTTTTCAGATTTCCTAGTACGGTTGAGAAGATAGAGTCATCACTAGTAACATGGTGAACGGATGATCAGTAGAGTTTAATCTCCTATGAAAACAGTCACTTGACAATCAAGAATGGGTTATGGTTGACTTGAATGCTATCTTGATTCTGGGAATGGTTTGAAGATGATTTACAAGGAAAGAAACAAGTTTGAAGAATGGAAGATTATTTGATGATCACATTGAGTTTATTTCTTTTTGTGATGACCTTGTTACTTGAATTTGATCTTTGAAGTACAAAGCCTCGTTCGTATACCTATACAAATGTATCCGAATGTGATATAGAAGAAATGATCTAAAATGAATAACGGGAGAAGCTTAACGTGAGGGGGAGAATTTCAACGAAAGACAACAAGTTTTTGAGGTGGTCATGGAAGAAAATTCGATGGCATCGGTCTAAGGGGGAGATTGTTGGGACTTATATTTTAGACTGATGCATCGAATTATTATAATTATGGGTGAAAAATAATTAATATTTTTGGTCTCAACCAAGGGTGGATGGATTGAAGACCAAGACATGCTAGACTAGTATAAATAGATGTATTTGTTAATTTTTCTAGCATGAGTGAAGGAGTGTATTGTGTATTGTGTGAGATCTAGGGTTTATCTCTTTGAAAGAGCCGCCGCCTCCAGGATGAGCTCTCCTGGAGGTGGCTGATCTTTACTGTATGTATGTGTTTAAGTATGAGTGATTTGTAATGACAATCTTTTGGTTAATGAAATCATACTGCCACTTCTTTATCTTTGTGAATCGATTGCATATATTTGTTCATCCAGCTTATTGTTCATTGTAATCGATTAAGGCTCTCTCCCAAACACCACTCATCCGTCCAAAATCCCCTTTCACACCGTTAATAACGACCATTATTCACGCTTCCGCACCGGGGCTCGGGTTCTTACAAAAGAAGTCCACTATTTCCGGATAGTTAGAAGTTTTAGTTAGCTACTCTGACGTATAAATAGAGCTATACTTGAATCATT
Organism: Bidens hawaiensis; assembly: GCF_021521415.1. Classification (NCBI taxonomy): domain Eukaryota; kingdom Viridiplantae; phylum Streptophyta; class Magnoliopsida; order Asterales; family Asteraceae; genus Bidens; species Bidens hawaiensis. The sequence continues at coordinate 114,148 of NW_027494165.1, read as the reverse complement.
TCACACACACTCTTAGCACTCGATACTTAGCAGTATCCGTATATTGTAATCATGATTAAATTACCTCTAACACTTGTAACCAACTTTGATTATTAATAAACTAGTGGTGAGAGTTTTCACCACCCGGGGTTTTTTTTCTTGTTATCCCCAGGATAACGGGTTTTTTTGTAAGACCCCGAATCCCGGGAATCCTACAGTTGGTAATCACATCCACAATTTCACAAAAATTTAAAACCAAACGATTCATTTTTATTTAAAACAAGTTCAGAGTAAATAACAACGGAAAAAGTGTAATTATTTAAAGAAAATCTCAAACATGGGTACAAGTGTCCAAAAATCAAATATAAATATAATATCCATTTTATTGGAAATCCTCGACCAGAAATGCCTTCAACCTTCCGAGTAGTCCCCAGCACGTCCAAGCGATAACCTCCAATCCTTAACCTGAAAATCAATCTAACATACACACAAAGTCAGCTTGAGCTGAGTGAGTTCAAGTTTTAATAATAGACATTTAAATAAATCATTCCAAGGGTTTAAATGTAAAAACAGGATTATAAAACATTCCAAGAGTTTAAATATAAAAACGAGATTATAAAACATTTCAAGAGTTTAAATATAAAAACGGGATTATAAAACATTCTAAGAGTTTAAATATAAAAACGGGATTATAGAACATTCCAAGAGTTTAAATATAAAAACGGGATTATAAAACATTCCAAGAGTTTAAATATAAAAACGGGATTATAAAACATTCCAAGAGTTTAAATATAAAAATGGGATTATAAAACATTCCAAGAGTTTAAATATAAAATACGGGGCACGAACAGTTAGGCCATCATCAACACTAAGTATTCGTACTTAGACATCTAAGTACATCCATATATTTATAACAAAAGTCTTAATAATCATTCCAACGGTTTTAAAACTGTAAACGGAAATACATCAGTTAGGTCATCACATTGAATAAATAATCATCCTTACGTATGAACATCTCTATACGTGCATTCCTATATATATAAATATATATATAGAACGTTCAATAATAACATTCAGGGCCGAGCACACGTACAACCCAAACACGTAACATCCGATGTTGATCATGCCACACGAGCCTCCCCCCTCACGGGCTTTTCAGGGCCCGCCATAGGATTTAAGAACCTGAGTCGTATAGTTTGGCCCGGCCAAGATCACCATTCAATAATAACATTTAGGGCCGAGCACACGTACAACCCAAACACGTAACATTCAGCGCATGCAAACACAAAGTAGGCATACGCAACATTCAGTAGTCGAGACGACTACAACATTCGCCAAATATTGGCCATTCTATAATATATATATATATATATATATATATATATATATATATATATATATATATATATATATATATATATATATACATACACACATTCTTTAACATTCCAAGGCCTACCAATACTAGCAAGCCTATGTAAAATCGTTTAAAACATTTCCTTAGGAAAAATCGTTTAATACTAGGAATTAGTACTAGGCCTAATAGCAACCTCGAGCCTAGACCACAAGTAATATGTATAACCTTAAGGAATATAAGACCATAAACGAGTCTACAATATCCTAAGTCATAAAATATAGTACACAAATAGTTTCATAAATGCACAAATATGAATAAGGCTATGTAATACCATCCAAATAGTTGTAACGAGTAAAATCGTGTAAAATTGTATTACGGTGTGCATGCTAGCCCAAAACTTGAAAAGAGTAAAAAGGGCATCATGAACTCACCTGAAACGAGCCACACAAACACCAAAGAGTTTGAGAACTTCAAAGCCAATCCACAGTTTACAAGCCTTTCGGATTGCACACAAAGATTACTAACTAAACGTACCGACTCGTTTATCCTACGAGACGTTCTAACATGATTTGATTGACCTAAAGCCTTGACATTACCAAATTAAATTACATCAGCCCCCGAGGCCATGTATTTACCAAAACCACCCTTAGTTAATCCCGGGGACAAACGGTTCCCAATTTACCCCCGAAAGTTGTTGATTTTATCGAATAAGCGCGTTAACGGGTTGTTTATGCACTTATATACCGACTCAACCCTGTGTGGCCCAAATTTAGTAAAATCACAGCCAACAAGTCTACATGACGCTACACGAGTTGGATGGGTCGGTAATTCGCAAGCACGATGCACAAACTACCAATAAACGCGAATTTGCGCCGTACCGACCCGTTTGAGTAACCGACAACCAATTCAGCCCCAATAACATAAAAATATAGTTTTTCATAGCCAAAAAATCATACCGAGGCTACAACATCCGAATTGGTTGTTAATTCCCTCAAACATCGCGCTAGACGCAACACTTGACAAACTAGACAACCGAAACCTAGTTTTCACTTCATCAACAGTTGACCAACCTAACGAATACCAAAACTCATGATACTAAAGTATATTACACTAGACATACCTATGAAGATGACGGAGCACGAACTTCAATTATAACAGCCCAGAAAGATGCGAGAAAGGGCAGCCACCGGTCAAGCCTAAAACGAACTTATCGATTAATAACGAATATAACATGCAGATTTTATCATGCGAAGACGCATTTAATTACATAGGAAAACCTTTCAAATAAATTATTAAATTTTTACCAGACTTTCATAAATGTCTTAGGTTTATAAAAATATTTTTATTATATTTTTCTAGTGGACACAAAAATTATAAAAATTTTTCCAACATAGCAAGGTACATGCAGCTATTTCAGTGCGGAACAAAATGGTTTTATTTTTATAAAATTCATTACTGAACCAAATTAAACGATTCCAATTGGGTTTGATTCTTAACTCAAAATATTAAGTTTCAGAAGTGTAACCAACTAATTTGGACTTGTTGAAAAATAGTTATGATGTCGGGAAGACAGACCAGAATCCGACATCCCGCATCAGCTTTGACACTCGATTTTATAAAATCATAAAAAGTATTCACATCTCGTCCAAAAATTACATATTATACCTTTCTGGAAACTAGACTCAAAGTACAACATCATGGAGAGAAGAATCTATCAAAAACTGTGGATTATCATCGCGTTACAGACCCTACAATAAATATATACGAATCTGTCAGCAAACTGTAATCATCAAAACTCAATCCTAACGTGTTCAATAACGGGTTTAATGGTGAAAAAGACATGGGGAATCATAAAACCGACCTTGAATTGAATTTTTTACGGTAGAAACACAGCTGCACAGTAGAAAATCGCCAGGGGGGGTCCAGGTCCGATCGGCTGCAAATGGGTTTAGGGTTAGGGTTTTCTTGTTATAATAAGCAATTACACTCTAGTCCCTCAAACATGAAAAATGTGATAGCTTGGATGAAAGGTTAAATAATTTAACTTACGATAATGACAAGGAGATCCCCGAAGAATGCCGGGTCAAACCCGATAAATATACAAACTCTACAACGTGCGTGTCGTTAAACGAAAATGCCGGGTGCTACATACTAATCTAACACTTTAAGTTATACGAGGTGATGTCGTGAGCAAAACGATGGATAAATGGACTTTTTGTTGGTACATGATGTCAGTAGTTCAGTGTCTAGTGTCTGTAATCGAGTCGTTTGGATTTGTGTTTTGTATGTAGCAAAGTTAGGAACAACTTCGCTGATACAGGCGAACTTGATGAGTAAGCGAAGTTAGGAACAACTTCGCCTGAACATGCCAGGCGAAGTTGTCGTGTTATATATAGATTAGGTTACGGCGGAGTTGATCGAATCAATCAGTTATTCATTGTTAATCGAGTTGTAAACGAGTCAGAGAGTTTGTGTAATCAGTGATCATTGTATCACGTGTTTCCAGTTGCAATACAACGTGTCTTTGTTTATTGTAACGTGTGTTTGTTCGTGTGTTTGTATGTGTGTAATCGTGTTCTTCGTCTTCTACACCATAAACGAGTCTAGGAGAATTCCGCACTCCTAGACCTCGTGCGGATCTCGTATTGATCGGCAACGCCCCGGGGGGACTTACAAGTGGTATCAGAGCCTTAGGCTCTTATGCTATGGTTCGAGATCTGCGTTTTGGTGTTTCTGGCACGTTTCTGATGCGTTTCTGGCCGAACAGCCGCCTTAGGCGAAGTTATGGGGTTCAGGCGAAGTTGTCGCTTAAATTTTAGGGTTTAGGCGAAGATATAAGGTTAAGCGAAGTTATTCATAACTTCGCCTACCTCACAAGTTCGCTTATCTCAGGCGAAGTTATCTGCCAGGTGAAGTTATGAACAGGCGAAGTTAAGGAGGGGCGAAGTTGACTTTTAGGCGAAGTTGACTTTAGGCGAAGTTAAAAAAAAAAAGAATTCCGTGTAGATTCGTGTATCGTCTTCTACGCTCGTAACGTCTTACGTAGGGATTCCGCACCTACGTAGAACGAGATATTGCGTGTAGATCCGGCTGGGAACCTACAATTGGTATCAGAGCTTTTGCTCTTGATTGTGTGGTTCGGGATTATCACGCGGGTGTAGAAATCGTTCCGTTCGACTATTCGCGGGACGAGTTTACCTAGTTTTTGTGTCCTACTCACCTCCCACCATCATAAACAACCCGTAACACCTTCGCATACCTCGCAAAATCCAGAAATCAAACCTGCAAAATCATCGTGTTCATCAGGCGAAGTTGCCGTCACTGTTTGTAGGGTTTAGGCGAAGATATAAGGTCAAGCGAAGTTATCCACAACTTCGCCTACCTCTCAAGTTCGCTTATCTCAAGCGAAGTTATCCAGAACTTAGCCTACTTCACAAGTTCGCTTATCTCAAGCGAAGTTATCTACAACTTCGCCGAATCAGGCGAATTTAAAAAGGGGAGCGAAATTAAGAATCAGCGAAGTTAAGACTTAAGCGAAGTTATCCACAACTTCGCCTACAGTACTGTTAAGAATAAAAACTTTATTTTTCGAGTTTCTTTGTGTTTCGTGAAAGATGACTTCAATAAACATTACGGAACTTGTGAAGATGGAAGTGGAAGCGGGTTCAGCTACTAAGGCACCGAAGATGCTTAAGGGTACCGATTTCGTGGCTTGGAAGGATCGGTTTGAGCAATATGTCAAGTACCAAGATGCTAAAATGTGGGTGTGCATTCAAGATGGATACATTCCACCAACTGCTGAGTATGAGGGTCGTGATCAGATTAAGAAATACAACAAGATGGAAGAAGAAGAAAAGAAAATGTATGAGGCTGAAAGCAAAGCTCATGCAGCGATAACAATGGCTCTTCCACAAGAGATTCTTCACACCTTCAGGAAGTATAAAACTGCCAGAGAACTTTGGGAAGCGCTTGAAAGCCGATTTGATGGTAATGTGGGGATTCGTGCATCAAAGATTAAACTACTTAAAACCCAATTCTCGGTGTTCAAGTACTTGAAGAATGAATCACTTGATGATATCATCACTAGATATTATCATCTGATGACAGAACTAAGAAATTATTCCATTGCTTACAAGGAAGATGAGATCGTGGAAAAGCTTCTTGATGCTCTCCCACCGAAATGGGAGATGTACACTGTCTTGATGAGAGAAGACAAAGAGTTTGCCAACTATGACTTGGAAACAGCAGTCAACAAACTACGAACTTTTGAACTTAACATGAATCGTAAAAAGACACCAACTGATCAGGTTCAGGATCCAGGAATGTATGGTGCAAAAGTTAACTCAAGTTCAAGTTCGAAGTCTGAATCATCTGCTTACTACTCAAAGGGAGACTCGAGCGCTAACTCAACACATGAAGGGCATGTATCTCTCAACATGAATGGTGATGTGTGTTTTGTAGCTGGTGGATCAAACACTTCTAAACCTCAAGCAACCAAAAGTAGTTTTTCCCCAAGTGTTTCGAACAACAACTACTCTAAGATGCCCATGAGTGTTAAATCTGCTGAACAGCAGTTTGCTCTCTATGCATCTTTCATTGCTTCGTACGAAAATTACATTAAGGGTAAGATTGTTGATCCTGCAACGTTAGACGAAGACTATGATCAGATCGACGCTGATGATCTGGAAGAGATGGATCTACAGTGGCAGATGGCGATGATTGTGAGAATGGTTAAACGGTTTATGAAGAAGACTGGTAGGAAGTTTGTGGGTGAAAGACCAGGGTTTGATAAGTCGAAGGTTAGGTGTTACAACTGTCAACAGAATGGCCACTTTGCGAAGGAGTGCACAAATGAACGTGTAGAACGCAGTCAGACCAGGTCTACACAACAGAGTGGTGGAAGTAATGAGAATAGAGCCATGATATCCAGACAGAACGGGGAGTACAACTGGAATCTGCATGTTGAGGAAGTGTTCGAACAGGCCAATTTAGCGAACATCGAAACTGCAGGAAGTGAGAAAGTAACTGGAGAAAATGAAGCTTACATGGCAGAAGTGACAGATCAGCTCTCCGAGGTAAGTACTAAACTCCCTTGTACTAAATGTGAAAATCTGTCTGAACAATTGACAACTATAACTGATCAGTTTGTTAGTTTGGATGCTCAATTTAAAACATTAAAAGAAGATCATAATTTCACTAAAGCTAGAGAAAACAGTTATAAGGTAAAAATAAAAGCTAGTGAGAAAGATATTAGAAGTCTTAAAGCCAGTCTAGCTGAGAAAATACAAGTAATTGATCTTAGCTATGAAGTGTTAGAGGAGAAAACCAAACTAATAGCTGAAAGGGATAAACAGATAGCTGATCACCAGGTGAAAGTGGTGGAACTAAACAGGAAACTTGAGCAATTTAGAAATTCCTCCGCTATACTTGATCACCTCGTTAGTGATCAAGGTTCCCCAGTTAAAAGGGGAGGAATTGGATATCATGAAGTTCCACCACCTTACAATCATAATTATACTTATGATCCTAGTAATCAGAAATCTGTTGATGTTGATTTTGGTCAGACAGTTCCAGTTAAGGTTACTATTAAAGAACCAGAAGTTAGTAAAGGCGAAACAAGTAAGCCTATTTCGAGTGTTAAGATTTCTGTTCCTAGTCCTGTCTCATCAAACTCGGACAAGTCATCCGAGTCGAGTGAGACAAAAGAAAAGGCAGTGTTACCAAAAAGTGGAGAGAAACATAAAACACCTGAAAAGAAATCCACTAAACCCGTATGTCCCACCATATGTGAGACAAGCGGGCAGTAAAGCAGCCTCAACATCTAAAACAACTATTGAAAATAAAGTTGAACACAGGAGTTTTTTCAGATGTAATCAATTAGGACACCTAATTGCTGATTGCCCTCTGAAGCAGAGATTCAGAGGTGTGAGGCCTTCGAAAACTGAGAACAGAATTAACAGTAATCACTATAATGGTAAAAATGAAAACTCATCAAAGTTCAGAAATTGGACTAATCCAGGTTTTCAAAGAAAACGATCTCAGTTTTTCACTGCTAACAACCAAACCATAAGTAATAATTCATTTAATTCACGAAGGTTTGGATGGCCTCATAGTCAATCTACAAGAAGGTATCCTTTTAGGACTTACAGAAATTATTCTGATACTAACTTTGGATAGCCAAGGTACGGGATGTATCGACCCAAGACCAATAGGTCTTGGGTCCCCAGATTTTAATCCTCTGCTTTAATCGTGCAGGAACAGTTGAACAGGGCTGCAAACAATCTATGGGTTGTGGATAGCGGCTGTTTCCGGCACATGACGGGTAACAAGAATTTGTTACACGAATGGAAACATGTTCAGGGAGGAAGAGTGAGTTTTGCTGGAGAAAGTGGTGGAAGAATTACTGGAATTGGGACGGTGACTAATGGTAAAATGACGTTTGAGAAAGTGAATTTCGTTGAAGAACTGAAGCATAATCTGCTGAGTGTATCGCAGATCTGTGACAAAGATTACACTGTGCACTTTACCAAGAATGAAGCGATCGTACTGTATCCTAGTTTCAAGATACCAGAGGATTGGATAGTAATGAAGGCTCCAATGGAAAAGAATACGTGTGTTATGGATATGAGGTCGACTGAGATGGCAACAGAAGAATCTTTTCTTCTATCAGATGCAATCAGAATCGGAAGTCAACAACAGGTGGATGTCAGTTTCTTGGAGGCAGATTAGTGTCATGGCAGTGCAAGAAGCAGACCTCAGTCGCCATTTCAACCTGTGAAGCAGAATACATGGCAGCATCGAACTGCTGCTCCCAGGTTCTTTGGATACAACAGCAATTGCGCGATTATGGTCTGAATTTCACTCATACTCCTATTTGCATAGATAACACTGCTGCTATCTCAGTAACTAACAATCCCGTAAAGCATAGCAAAACTAAACACATTGACATCCGTCATCATTTTATACGGGATTGTGCTGAGAAGAAACTGATTGTGCTCGAAAAGGTTGATACGTTAGATAATTTCGCTGACTTGTTTACTAAAGCGTTTGACAAAAATCGTTTTCAAAACCTTATTGAGCTGAATGGGATGATCAATCCCGAGTAACCGTGTTTTTCGTCTTTGTTAAAAAAAAAAAAACGTCACTATCGCTTAGAATTATGTCGGTTGCCTCAGTTTGAAGGACATATCTTCGGATATGTTTGGTCCTCATTTCTACTTGTAGAATATGAGGATAGCCACTAACCAGATGACTGAAAGTGACCGGGGCGGTTTATGATGTGTTTTTATTCTTTCGCTGAAAATTAGTCGTTCAAACTTAGTTAGAAGGACACATACTCGTATGTGGTCGGTTCAGCTGATCCATTGGATCTTCAGGATAGCCGTTTATGTAAGGCCCCGAACCCGGTAGCCCTACTTTAGCGTCGGATTTACTCATAAACACAGTTCTTCAAATCAGAGTTTATTAAAACTTTTCGCGGAATATAAAACATCAATCATTTGTTACAAAACGTTAAACCTTTTCTTTGATACCATAACACAAAACTTTATATTTAAAACATCTTTACTTCTTTCTTCAGATGCCAGCCGTTCAATCCATGCCGTGTGTCATCCTCATGCTAACTCTGTAATCAGCTCACCTGCGTGCATACTAAAAGTCAGCTACGCTGAGTGAGTTCTAGTTAATCGAACGCCATACAATACATACACATACATACATATCCGTAGATACATATCCATACTTCACTAGTTACCCTTCTGTTCTACTTACATACTTGCTACCATACATACATACATATCTACAATCACTAACCTCAGTCTACCGAGAGTACGTTTATAGTTCACCGTCTATACCTGTACTCAAGGTCGTGAACACGTACAAAGGTCCGCAGTCCTTACCTATGTTCACCCTTTATGGTACGTGCAAGGTCCGAAGTCCTTCCCTATACCATCCTACATCCACAACACGTACAAGGTCCACAGTCCTCCCCTATGTTGCAACCTAAACCATAGCACGTACGAGGTCCGCAGTCCTCCCCTATGCTACCACAATACAACTACAGCACGTATAAGGTCCACAGTCCTTTCCTATGCTGATGCCTATCTATAATACGTATAAGGTCCGCAGTCCTTAACTACGTTGTAGTCTATTATCTGTAACACGTATAAGGCCCACCGTCCCTATCTACGTTTACATCTATCATCTACTTTACGTATAAGGCCCGCAGTCCTTAACTACGCCATCACCAGCCGAGTCTATGTCCGACAAAAGCTAGAGGGATTTGCCATCCTAACTTACTATGTCGAACGTAGAACTCACATACCATTCGTGTACCTGTATACACCTACTTCACATATACAATAATTACATCATAGCATAAGAACACCCTAGGCGTTCTTTACATCATTCATTTAACAACCATACCTCTTGTCGATACGTGCAATATCCGAAGATCGTTCATGCCCCGACAAGTATTCATTTGTAATGCTCATACATCTTCGATGTATAATATTCGTACCTTTATTTTTGACCTGACAGTACGCGCAATATCCGAAGATCGTTCGCGTACCGACAAGCATCCATTCATATCCATCACATATATCACATATGGCATACACTTATCACTTAGGATAAATGTATTAACAACACATCGAGTATGCACACAACCCCGAAAACATAACACATAAATGGGGCTAGAAACTCACCTGAATACTGTTACGCTCTCCGTTAATAGTTATTCCCCTCTTGAGCTGTGCACGGCTAACTGTATAATATTTACACGTATCAATTAGCTACTACTACTTATGTTGCGTTTCTATCTTTATATGACCCACAACGAACGGGGGTCCGGGGGCAGCGCCCCTGGTAGCGGGGTTCTAGGGGCGGCAGCCCCTAGCGGGGTCCAAGGGGCAGAGCCCCTGGCTGGGGTTAAGCTGCCAGGTCAGCTTGGAAAAATTTTATTTTCGATAACTGCCTTAACACATTTTCCATTAGGTTTTTAATTTATTTTCTAAACGAACCTCACTTCAGGCGAAGTTAAACCTTAGGCGAACTTGGCTTCAGGCAAAGTTAAACCTTAGGCGAACTTGGCTTCAGGCGAAGTTATCCTTAGGCGAACTTGGCTTCAGGCGAAGTTATCCTTAGGCGAACTTGGCTTCAGGCGAAGTTAAACCTTAGGCGAACTTGGCTTCAGGCGAAGTTAAACCTTAGGCGAACTTGGCTTCAGGCGAAGTTAAACCTTAGGCGAACTTGGCTTCAGGCGAAGTTAAACCTTAGGCGAACTTGGCTTCAGGCGAAGTTAAACCTTAGGCGAACTTGGCTTCAGGCGAAGTTATCCTTAGGCGAAGTTACGCTTGAAGGCGAAGTTACGCTTGAAGGCGAAGTTCATCAGGCGAACTTAATCTTGCAGGCGAAGTTGTCGCGCTGCAGATCTGTTTGCCCATAACTCCTTCGTTTCTTAGCCAAATAACTCGATTTTGGTACCCACGGAACCGTATGATCGGCGCCTACAAACCCCAACCATCAAATCGGCCTAAAATCGACGTTTTAGGGGTCCGATTTGGGCAGTTGGGTTTCGGGTCCGGTTAACCCATCCAATCCTCACCATTTTCAGTAATAATAGCTTTGTTAGATTAGTTCTTACCTTACCAACTCAGATCTATCAACAAATCTCGGGTCTCGGCTTCGAAACTAGATCGGTTAGAATGTGTGTGTTTTGAGGGTGTAAGGAGTGTGTGTTAGGGAGTTTGGTGAGAAATGAGATATTTTGGGATTTTGGGGGTATTTATATCCCTGAAATCCCATTCTCATTTAACCTATCTCAAATAACCCAAGTCCATAACCCACTTCCATTACCCGACACTAGCCCGACCCATACCAACTCCTATTCTTTTATTTATTTCCTGATAATCCGAGTAAACTTCCCATCTATTAATAAGTAATATAATTAATATTACCTTTGAAATTTCGGGATGTTACAGTTTACCTGAAGACTTTGACTTGATCGGGGCGATAGAAGTTAAAAATTTTTTCCGGGAGATGAAATTATTTTTCAAGTCTACTACTTCGTAATAAGTTCCTTTACTATGTTTAACAGAAAATTGATCCAACCTTGGAAAGTGATAGATATACTGATTTTGTGTGCTTAACTAGTGAAGTTATTAGGCCTAAAAGACTTTAGAACAGTCATTGTATGTCATGGTAGCTTCTTATGGTGCGTAAAAGTAGAAGTGATACTAACTAAATCTACTCGATTTTACATGGAAACTCCTTAAGAGTTGTGTATGTCTCCATATATATCTTTCCGAATGATAGGCAGAAAAGCGATTACCCAGTCATACACGAGCTCGTGAGTGTTCTGATTCCCGTGAAGATAGCGTGTCAAGAAACTGCAGTGATCCAGATTCGGGACTTGCAGTTGTTTACTACTCTGAAGTTGTGTAAATACTTAAAAAAAAAAAAAAGTGTGTGTGTTATTGAGACATTCTAGAGTTCATAATGTTCATACTTCTCAATCAAGATGTACGAAAGAGAACGGGATGAAGAGTCTAAAGATCGAAGAGTACTTACTATTTAATCAGACACTACGGGTCGAGGTCAACTCGGGGTGACTTGGGGAAAGCCAAATACGCTTTGAGAATAGATAGGAGGCATCATAATCTCTGAGTTGTTGCCCATTTAAGTTTTGAGCTTAATTGAACCTAACCCGTATCACAGAAGCGATAAAAACCATTTTAAGTTATTTACCTGCTTACAACCTGTTTCTTTATGTCATAATACAGCTGAACACGGATCTGTGTGACAGTCACGTAGTTAGTATGATTCCTGTTCGGATCTTTTCTAAAACATGGTAGTCCCTGTCGAGACTGAAATTTGATCCCGTGTACTTTAATTTTTAAAAGTTTTTTTCTACTTATGTAGTTGTATGATTTTATACCTGGTTACTTGGTCTTGATCGTATCATTTAACTTTTTAAAGGATGTTTTAAAACTTAATTGCAAATTGTTCAAATTATAGGGGTTTGTTTTGTAAAGTTTAATATCGGCGAACTTGTGCATAACTTCGCCTGCAATAGGAGAAGTTATCCATAACTTCGCCGGTATAACTCTGACCCTATATAAAGGAAATTAAAGGTCAAACTGTTCATTATTTCAAAAACAAGCGAACTTGTCTTTCTTTAACCCAGCGAACTTATCTTCTGAAACCCTAAGCGAACTTATATCTTTATTCATCTGTGTTCATTTTTCCAGTTCTAATCCGTGATTAAAGGTGTGTCGGGTCGTGGCAAAACAATCAAGGGTGAATCTTATCCAGACCCATGCTATTCAGCGCCTCGTTGCAGAGAATCAGATACAGTCGTCCCTGCTGATAGAACATGGAAAAATCGTTGATGCTTTGAAGGAGTTCTTGGCATCTCAGGGGGAGACGAGCTGTAAGGGCGATGAGCTGAGGACTAAGAAGCAAAATGATCGAGACGATGATCCCAATGCATCGAAAGGTGCATGTGGAGAGTTGCCAATAACTGAACAAGCTCTTGGGACTTCCACATCTCAGGGGGAGTCAACAAGTGCAGCGGGCGGTACAGGTGATGAGGTGGTGGTCGTGGAAGTTGAGGAGATGGATGAAAATATAGTTTTTCATAGCCAAAAAATCATACCGAGGCTACAACATCCGAATTGGTTGTTAATTCCCTCAAACATCGCGCTAGACGCAACACTTGACAAACTAGACAACCGAAACCTAGTTTTCACTTCATCAACAGTTGACCAACCTAACGAATGCCAAAACTCATGATACTAAAGTATATTACACTAGATATACCTATGAAGATGACGGAGCACGAACTTCAATTATAACAGCCCAGAAAGATGCGAGAAAGGGCAGCCACCGGTTAAGCCTAAAACGAACTTATCGATTAATAACGAATATAACATGCAGATTTTATCATGCGAAGACGCATTTAATTACATAGGAAAACCTTTCAAATAAATTATTAAATTTTTACCAGACTTTCATAAATGTCTTAGGTTTATAAAAATATTTTTATTATATTTTTCTAGTGGACACAAAAATTATAAAAATTTTTCCAACATAGCAAGGTACATGCAGCTATTTCAGTGCGCAACAAAATGGTTTTATTTTTATAAAATTCATTACTGAACCAAATTAAACGATTCCAATTGGGTTTGATTCTTAACTCAAAATATTAAGTTTCAGAAGTGTAACCAACTAATTTGGACTTGTTGAAAAATAGTTATGATGTCGGGAAGACAGACCAGAATCCGACATCCCGCATCAGCTTTGACACTCGATTTTATAAAATCATAAAAAGTATTCACATCTCGTCCAAAAATTACATATTATACCTTTCTGGAAACTAGACTCAAAGTACAACATCATGGAGAGAAGAATCTATCAAAAAATATGGATTATCATCGCGTTACAGACCCTACAATAAATATATACGAATCTGTCAGCAAACTGTAATCATCAAAACTCAATCCTAACGTGTTCAATAACGGGTTTAATAGTGAAAAAGACATGGGGAATCATAAAACCGACCTTGAATTGAATTTTTTACGGTAGAAACACAGCTGCACAGTAGAAAATCGCCAGGGGGGGTCCAGGTCCGATCGGCTGCAAATGGGTTTAGGGTTAGGGTTTTCTTGTTATAATAAGCAATTACACTCTAGTCCCTCAAACATGAAAAATGTGATAGCTTGGATGAAAGGTTAAATAATTTAACTTACGATAATGACAAGGAGATCCCCGAAGAATGCCGGGTCAAACCCGATAAATATACAAACTCTACAACGTGCGTGTCGTTAAACGAAAATGCCGGGTGCTACATACTAATCTAACACTTTAAGTTATACGAGGTGATGTCGTGAGCAAAACGATGGATAAATGGACTTTTTGTTGGTACATGATGTCAGTAGTTCAGTGTCTAGTGTCTGTAATCGAGTCGTTTGGATTTGTGTTTTGTATGTAGCAAAGTTAGGAACAACTTCGCTGATACAGGCGTACTTGATGAGTAAGCGAAGTTAGGAACAACTTCGCCTGAACATGCCAGGCGAAGTTGTCGTGTTATATATAGATTAGGTTACGGCGGAGTTGATCGAATCAATCAGTTATTCATTGTTAATCGAGTTGTAAACGAGTCAGAGAGTTTGTGTAATCAGTGATCATTGTATCACGTGTTTCCAGTTGCAATACAACGTGTCTTTGTTTATTGTAACGTGTGTTTGTTCGTGTGTTTGTATGTGTGTAATCGTGTTCTTCGTCTTCTACACCATAAACGAGTCTAGGAGAATTCCGCACTCCTAGACCTCGTGCGGATCTCGTATCGATCGGCAACGCCCCGAGAGGACTTACAAGAACCGTAAACACGTGATATCAATCACAAACACTGGACTCGTAAACTCGATACAATGAATAACTGATTGATTCGATCAACTCCGCCGTAACCTAATCTATATATAACACGACAACTTCGCCTGGCATGTTCAGGCGAAGTTGTTCCTAACTTCGCTTACTCATCAAGTTCGCCTGTATCAGCGAAGTTGTTCCTAACTTCGCTACATACAAAACACAAATCCAAACGACTCGATTACAGACACTAGACACTGAACTACTGACATCATGTACCAACACTTTTAAAACGTATTACAAGTCTCTAAGTTAGAAAGACGAAACTCCGGCTTTTTGAAAAACATTTATAAACGATCGAGACGATTAACGAAATTTACGGGCGTTACATTTTTCCTCACAACAAATCTTTATGTCACCTCACTTCTACGTTCATTTCAACCAAGCTCCACGCTCGCTCACTAATTTGGTTATGAAATTGCCTTTGCTAATTTTTCACCAAAACAATTTGGCGCCCACCGTGGGGCGAACGGTGCTACAATCCTTCAAAATTGTTTTTTCCGTTCTCAATCACTCCTATCACTTCATCATGGCCTCACAACCGAAAACCAGCTCCATTTTTGTTCCAATGGTCACCACTGCTTCAAGTGTCAACCCTGGTCCTCCACCAGTCCCGAAGAAAAACACTCAGCCTAGAGGAGAACTTCCACCATACCCGGGAAGCTCTACACGGGTAGATCCAGTTATCTCTAACAGTGACATTTTTGCTTTGATGAAATAGGTCAAAACTCACATGGAGCAGCAAGAAAAGAACAACTCAAGGCTGTTCAAGGAGATTGAAGGGATCAAGAAGAAACCAGGGCAGGAGGCTACTCCAATTATGCCCAGGGTCCTTGATTTTGATTCTCCAGGATGATCTATCCTTCAGAATCCCGGATCCTTGGGGGCACAACAAACAAGGACTCCGTCTTAGCAGCAGTCAGGATGCTGGGGAATTTACCCTCTGGTATCCTCGGAGTTACACAGACCAACGAAGCCAGACTCCATCAACATGTAGCCCCTCGCAACCATGCCTACCGGTATATTCTCGTCAGGATCTCTCATGGTGTCCTCTGACGTACACATCGGGGATGATATCCCTATGCAGACATCGTCTTACCATGAAGATACCCTTAATGGAGATACTAATCATCAAGGCTCAGGATACCAGGGGCCTAACCACGATCTCGATAACAATTTATTTAACGCGAATTTATACACTAACTGTGGATCTATGCGGGATAAGGGGATATCCCCTGAAATAACCAGGGAATTGCAGAAAATGAAGGATATGATTTCCAATATCCCCGGGATAATACGTCCCATAGTTGAAGTTCCCGTAGGCAGCGATAGGTTATCCAGATTCACATGGCCTATATGCGACGTGGAGATTCCCAAGAAATTTCAAACTCCCAGCATGAAGCTATATGATGGCACTACGGATCTTGAGGAACACGTAGCTCAGTATAGAGAAAGGATGGAGATCAACCCCATCCCCACTGACATCAAAGAAGCTTGCCTATGCAAGGGATTCGGTTCAACATTAACAGGACCGACCCTCAAATGGTTATTGAGTATTCCTTCCAATACTATTACTTCATTTGCTCATTTGATTAACTTATTCAATAATCAATTTTCTTGTAGTAGATCTTTTGAGAAAATGACAGGTGACTTATATAGAATAATTCAGCATAATAATGGATACCTAATGGATTACATAACTAGATTTAGCAGGGAAGCTTTGGATATCCCCAACCTTGATATGGCAGCTGCTGTTGAGGCTCTCAAGATGGGACTGAAGAAGGATTCTCCTTTCTATGACGATCTTGTCAAGACTCCATACAGGAATCTTGACGAAGTCAGAAACAGGGCATTAAGATACATTCGGCTAGAAGATGACAAGAAGGTTCATGGAAATCTGACTATCCCAAAATATGAGTCTACCAACAGAAAGTCAGACTCTCCACAGAAGTTCTCCAGGACAAAACCTTATTCCAAACAAGATAGTCCCAGGATAAATGCCGTGGAAGACGAAGATGATGAGGAGTATCCTAAAATCTCCGAATATTGTTTTAACATTGATATTGGTGGTGTGATATGTGCCATGCAGGATTTAAGTGACAAGACTAGATGGTCCAAGAAAAATGAATAGTCCGGATCCAGCAAAGACAAGTCCAAAAGGTGTGAATTCCATGAAGACTTTGGCCATCGCACTGACGATTGTATAGCACTTCGGAAGGAAATAGGATACCTTCTCAGCAAAGGGTACCTAAAGGAACTGTTTGGGAGAAACAAGAACAAGAGTCAGGATCCTGCCAAGATACCTGAAAGGGCACCTTCTCCACCAACCGGAGCTAAGGTCGTTTCCTTTATCTCAGGAGGATCAGACATTTGTGGAACCTCGTACTCAGCGGCCAAGAAGAGTTCAAAAGAAACGAAGATGAACAATGGAGAAAGACCTCTCCGTACCTCCACGTTAACCACCCAAAAGATTATATCCTTCGAATAGGAGGATCGATGTGATCTTCAGGATCCCCACCATGACGGTTTGGTAATTACTTTATGTATAGCTAGCTGTTTTGTGCGTAGGATACTTATAGATGGCGGGAGCTCCATGAACATTATCCAACCGGATGCCTTGAAGAAGATGGATATCCCTAAAAATGAAATTATCCCGAGATCCCCAATCCTCGTGGGGTTCAGTGGGGAAACCAAGAATACATTGGGAGATATCAAACTTCCAATATACATAGAGGGAGTAAACTCTCTACAAAAATTTTGTGTTATTGACTCATTGTCTTGTTGTAATGTGATCTTAGGCAGGCCATGGATTAATGACATGAAGGCAATACCCTCAACTTATCATCAATGTGTGAAACTTCCAATTCCTTGGGGGGTTATCAAGATTGAAAGCGATCAACAGGACGCCAAAGATTGTTATACATCATCAATGAAGTCGGCTGCGAAACCTACTCCGACATAGCAATTACAGAAACAACCAGGGGAGGTCCTGCAAGCTAGGGATCAAGATGTGAAGAAAGTATCCCTGGATCCTCAGGATACCGAGATCAAAGTTTTGTTGGGATCAGGTATGCCTGAGGATATCGAGCAAGGATTGATATCCTTCTTAAAGAAAAGAGCTTCCCGCTTAAAGAAAAGAGCTTCCACCTTCGCCTGGAAACATGAGGATATGACAGGTATCTCTAAGTCTGTTATTACTCATAAACTTGGTATAGATAACTCTTTCAGGCCGGTGCATCAAAAGCGAAGAAATTTTGCTCCTGAAAGAAACATCATCATACAAGAAGAAGTGCAGAAGCTACTCAAAACCAAGATGATAAGAGAGGTCCACTATCCTAAATGGTTGGCCAATCTTGTTGTAGTCTAAAAGAAGAATATGAAATGGATAGTGTGTGTGGACTTCACAGACCGGAATAAGGCATCCTCGGGATTTCAACAAATTCAAATGGATCCATTAGACCAGGAAGATACAGCCTTCGTGACTCCCATGGGTATATACTGTTATATTGCAATGCCTTTTGGACTAAAAAATGCAGGTGCAACGGATCAAAGGCTAGTCAACATGATGTTCAAAGACCAACTGGGGGACATGATGGAAGTCTACATAGACGACATGGTGGTAAAGTCAAGAAAAGCTGAGGACCATCTCAAAGACTTAACAATAGCATTTGATATCCTGGATGAGTACAGCATGAAGTTGAATCCTGCCAAGTGTCACTTTGGAGTCAAGGCAGGAAATTCCTATGGTACATGGTCACCAAGAGAGGAATAGAAGCAAGCCCTGAGCAGATCAAAGCTATCCTTGATATCAAATCACCAAGAAATGCCAAAGATGTCCAAAGATTAACTTAAAGAATAGCGGCTCTAAACAGGTTTATCTCAAGATCTTCAGAGAAGTGTAAAGACTTCTACGATATCCTGAGGAAGAATCAGAAATTCGAATGGGGAGAGAAGCAAGAAAGGGCGTTGGTATCCTTGAAGGAATACTTATCCTCAGCACCACTCTTGATGAAGCCAGTTGATGGTGAACCACTATCCTTGTACTTAGTCGTTTCTGGGAGTGCAATAAGTGTTGTCCTAGTCAAAGATCACGAAGGTCAACAACATCCAATATATTATGTAAGTAAAAGCCTACTAGATGCTGAATCCAGGTATTCTTATCTTGAAAAATTAATTTTAGCACTTATAATGGCTTCTACTAAACTAAGACACTTTGAAACTCATGTTATTCATGTAAAAACTAACTATCCTATTAAGGCTGTTTTGAGAGAACCAGAAATGTCAAGTAGGATGGCAAAGTGGGTTGTGAAACTTAGTGCATACGAAATTTTGTATGAACCAAGGACAACCATCAAATCTCAGGCACTTGCCGACTTTGTGGCTGATTTTAGCCAGGATATCCTTGAAGAAGTAGAAAAAGAAGTTCAACAATTGGACGTCAAGGAGAATTGGACTTTGCATACAGATGGAGCCTCTAACATAAGAGGAACAGGTCTAGGTATCCTGCTAAAATCGCCACAGGGGGACATTATACCTTATCTATATCTTGTGAATATCAGGCTACTAATAACGAGGCTGAATATGAAGCCTTAATAGCTGGATTACAATTAGCTAAGGATATGAAGGTCAGGTATCTTCAGGTTTCTGTTGATTCCTTACTATTAGCTAACGATTTTAATGGCTCTTATGCAGTAAATGCAGAAAACTTAGCAAAATATTTAGAAATAGTTAAGCAATTAGCTATGTGTTTCGAGACGTTTGATATAGTACAAGTACCAAGAGAAGAGAAAGCTGAAGCAGATACCTTAGCAAATTTAGCATCGGCTCTCAAGATACCAGATAACATCAAGATACCCATCATACATATCTTGACTCTAAAAACAAAGGAGAACCACAAAGTCATGGAGACTTCAAAACCTGATGACAATCCAGTATCCTGGACCCGTCCCATAATACGGTATCTTCAGGATAATGAGATCCCAGAAGGAGAAAATCCCAGAGTTTTTCGAATGAAAGTAACTCAGTATATTATCCTAAATGATATTTTGTATAGAAAATCACTTGTAGGTCCATACTTGAGGTGCTTGGAACATCATGAAATTCAAGAAGTCCTCAAAGACATACATGAAGGTGATTGCGGAAACCACACTGGGGGCAGAGCCTTAGTATCCAAGATATTGAGGACAGGTTACTTTTGGCCAACAATGAAGAAGGATGCAATGAACTTCTCCAAGAAGTGTGATGCTTGTTAGAGACATGGCAAAACCTTGCATCAACCAGCTGAACCACTTCATCCTATTATATCCCCGTGGCCATTTATGAAATGGGGAATGGCTATTGTGGGAAAGCTGCCCAAGGCTCCTGGTGGAAAAGTCTTTATGCTAGCCATGACAGACTATTTTTCCAAGTGGATCGAAGCTGAAGCCTTTGTCCAAGTTAGGGAGAAGGAAGTGATCTCCTTTATCAAGTGTAATATCCTGACAAGATTCGGTATCCCGGCAGAGATCATTTGTGATAATGGTTCACAATTCATTGGTAGCTGAACAACCAAATTTTGTAAAAGTTGAGGAATCAAGATGGTAACTTCAACACCAGTACATCCTCAAGCCAATGGTCAAGCAGAATCAAGCAATAAGATCATCATCAACAATTTGAAGAAGAAGTTGGGGTCCAAGAAAGGAAAATGGGCTGAAGAGTTGTCATTAGTACTTTGGGCTAATAGGACTACGTCAAAAAATGCAACGGGGTCAAGCACCTTTTTCTTTTGTGTTTGGAGCTGAGGCTGTTATCCCTACAGATATGGTGATCTCCACAGCAAGAACCAGCATCCAAGATACCGAGTCCAAAAACCGAAGCCTTTATGAAGATCTAGACACTATTGACGAGCTCAGAGATCTAGCTAAGATCAGAATGGCGGCCTATCAACAAAGAACAGCCAAGTCTTACAACAAAAACATCAGAATTCGAAGATTCCAAGCAGCAGATATGGTGTTAAGAAAGGCGTTCCAGAATACCACCAACCCAGCAGACGGAAAGCTAGCTCCGAAGTGGGAAGGTCCTTACTTGATAGATTCAGATGCAGGCAAAGGGGCCTACAGATTGATCACTATGGAAGGTGTTCCTTTACCAAGAGTTTGGAATGCTATCCATCTTAAGGCAGATTTTTCTAGTATCCTCAACAGGTATGTTCGTATCCTTAACATTTTAGGATAAAGTTATGTTCCCTAACCTATATTTAAATTCTTTACATATTTGAACTTTATTATCTCTATATCAAGTTTACTGACTTAAGCATCAGAGCACCCCTCATCAAGAATTCAGTGTTTTGCAGGTATCCTAAGGATACGTTATCTTGACAACAGTTAGAGGCTGATCACCTCCCACACGAATAAGATATCCTTGATATCTTCTAAGGTTTAAAGTCTTCACCTTTCTAACGAATTAGGTAAGACCCCACCTGGAGCGCACGATGTTCGACTATAGTTCGAGGCAGTCGGACCAGACCAACTGATAATCCGGTTGTTGTTGGCTATAGATCGGATCCTCAAGATAAGTGGCAGACGTGTCACACATACGTTACTAAGGTTTATAACATTTTCAGGTTATCTAAGGTTTGGGCATTTTCATGTCGCTCACGCTTGGGACTTTCCCCAGTTTTATCTAAGGTTTAGACATTTTCATGTCTCTCAATTGAATGCCTTGTCGCCAGAAAGTAGGCTTTATCGCCAGTAAACAGGCTTTATCGCC
Source organism: Bidens hawaiensis (assembly GCF_021521415.1). NCBI lineage: Eukaryota > Viridiplantae > Streptophyta > Magnoliopsida > Asterales > Asteraceae > Bidens > Bidens hawaiensis. The sequence continues at coordinate 92,637 of NW_027494165.1, read as the reverse complement.
AGAATTATCTATCTTGGTTTTGAAAGAATGAAGATTGGCCAAATCTCTAAGCGCAAAAGATGCTACTTAGTTATTTCTAACTCGGATAGAACAAATTACAAAAGTGTGATGCATAAAGACTCAACAATTGGGGACATCACGTGCAAATTGGTTAATTTGAAATCTGTTACAACGGTACATTTTTATATTTAAATTTGTCTTGCATCTTATTTCCTTTTGAAGTATGATCTTTCAGCTTAAACTTGTGTCGACTTTCACTTATAGAAATTTAAATACATATCTTTTGGATATGTTATACTTAGGATATTTTGCTACCGAAAATCAGTTTTATGGATATGTTTTCCATTTACATTGTCCTAAGATATTGTACTTTTAAATATAACAAGTCCTAAAAACGTATTTTTTGGATACATTATCCTTAAGATATATCATGCTGAAAATAGATAAGTTTAAAACTATTTTGGACTTGTTGCAAGTGAAACATATCAAGATAATTTTTCTAAAAAATCACGCAAACAACACACAAGATAAAAGCCAGAAGATTATGCCATTACTAATAATAAGTGCAGGAAAATAAAAAGGCAATGCCCGGGCTTCGTTCTTAACAAGCAGAAGACCCTTCCACCCAGGCATTACCAGATGTCCAAAATCCAGGATAGCACGGGTTTCGTCTTGAAACTAAGATCCCTCCACCCGTATTTCCCATTATCCTAAGTACCATGGTTCAAAAGCAGAAAATTAAAATTCTTCAACATGCCACCATCAACAAACCACCGTAAACACAAGCAAACAAGCCATAAAAATTGGGCCTTGTCTTTATTACCTTCATCGCCCAATTGGTCACCATCACCCGCCGCCTTTGCCACCTCGTCGGGCGCCACCTTCACAGCCTTGTCAGCTACCTTCTCCACTCCACTTGGTCCCAGATCCTCCACACTTTCTCCATTCAGCTCTGCCAGAATTTTCGCCATGCAGCCACATCCCAAAAGGAGTGTCGATACCAGCATCATTGGCCTCCTTTTCCATCCGGAGACGAGATTGAAAGACGGAGATGGCGGCCGATTTCTTGGCTCCCTCAATGACCTCCTGCATCCTCAACAAAGCATTTGCCTCCTGATGGATCAACTCTTTCCTGGAAAGAGCAAGCTCCTGCTTCAAGTCTTCAATCTCCTTGGTCTTCTTCTCAAGGAGATTGGTCTTGGAAGTACATATCTTTAACAGTTCGGCATTGCGGGTAGTGGAGTCCAGAAGCTCTTGGCTCACAGCATTGAACCTGGAGGATAGCAGCTCAAGACCCTGCCAAGATAAGTTATTCTCAGCATACGTTATCTTAGGGATACAAGGATATGATAAAGAAATACCTACCTGTTGGAACTCGAGGTCATACACCGGGGTAGAGTCGGAGGCTTCTTGATTCTTCCTCTTCTTGGAACCTTTGGCTCGGCTGCTTTCAGGTTTCGACAGGGTACTGGGAGTGATTTACTTCTTGATAGTACTATGCGTGGACACCATGCTGTCAATATCGTCAAGAACAAAGACTGCAGCAGACTTGCCTATAACAAAAATACAGGTTAGTATCTCTCAACCCTTAATATATGTGACTAATAAATTGATATTTCTTACCAGACATATCGGAGCCCATCGATTAGGATGGTTCTTGGAAGCTTGACTGGAAATGGAGTTGAAAGAGCTTGGGGTTAGGATCTAGAACTTATGATTACAACGATACATGATGTTTAGGTATACGATTAAGGTCGATATACGTTATGATTGATACGAATGATGTGAGAGAATGAATTGGCAGAGTTGACGAGAGAGAAATTGATAAACTAACTTGAAAAACTTACATTAATGAATAATTTACAGCATATATATAAGGGATGACCACATTCGTTAACTTAACTGTTAACGACTGTGTCATTCGTTACATTAAACCATACGAATGAACTCTTCATTCGTTAATACATTTAACATATAACGAATAACCCTCATTCGTTATCTCATTCGTTAATCTGGGTTAACGAATGAGCTTGCAGATTAGACGAATGTGTTACATTCGTTACAGGGTAACGAATGTAACATTACATTAGAGCGAATGGCCCATTTAGCCATATTTACATTAAGACCCCTATACTTTAGACTAATTACATTAATGCCCTTATAAAGACTGAGACGTACAAAACGTGTATCAACAAACTCCCCCTCGTCTCGAGCTCTTTATTATACTTTAGCGTTGAAACATCTTTGTCTTCCAATCAACGCAACTATGAATCTTGTATGCGTAGCAGACACGAACAACCCTCTGAAACTGCATTGCAAGATCATAATCCTTTACATTAGCGAATCTGATCTGATTTGTAAATAACGCGTCGTTCTCAGACTCAGATAGATTGACCAGCCACATCGGATCAAATACACGTAACGTCTTCGTGCGTGAACCCTGGCCATAAACAATAACCGCTTCACCTGTACGATTATCATAATACCAATAATTAAATGAGGTGAAAAGACTCTGAGGGAATATCTTCATCGGAACCCTCTTCATCGTCTTCGGCGGCTTCACTATTAAAATTAACTTCCTCCAACCTGTGCGTGCATCTATCTCGTCAATTTATTTGTGTTTCGGCACCTGAGGCTGGAAGAATTTGAAACCAAAGCGGGTTTCATGCAATAACTGCCTGTAGAACCAGCTAGCCCACTTATCGTCTCCACGGTTAACAAACGAACGATTAGCTAAGGTTCGTACATCCCATCGAGGCATAGATAAAATATCGTGTGGGCGTCTAAAATAATAAATTCCGTGTTCCTACTTCACGATATATACCTTAAGATCTGAATCGTACTGCCAGGCCACCATATCACCTTTAACGTCTTTAGCAGGCTTGTACTTCTTCATCTGGTATGCAGATTCCCGAGCTTTCTCAACTTTCACATCTTCTCGGTCATGATATCTGAAAGTCTCGATCATCTTATTCATCTTCTCAACGTTATGCTCAAACATACCATCAAAAGCACGTTTCCTCTTCTTCTCTGTAGCGGACACATGGCTTGATTCTGTAGCTTTTAACTTATCTTTTTCTTCCTGTAATAGATGCTCTGCTGCATTGAAATGCTCAGTTGTAAAGAACGGAATACCCGAGTCATTGTTATTATCTGTGTAAAACTCTGGATATTCTTCAGCAGTAACATCTTCCACTTCCACTTCTTCAAAATCAGGTACATTCCCGTGAGGAATACCTGTATCAGTACTATCTTCCATCTCCACATCCACATTCTTACCCAATTCCTCAATCTCATCATCATTTAGATCCAGAAGCAAGGCAATTTGTTCTTTTTTTAACGAATGATAACAAATTCACCTTCTTCGATCTCATCAGCATTCACCATACTGTATACAATCCCATCCATTCCTACAAACAGAAGCATGTTAGCCGGAATAACGTCTATTGGCTTGGCTCTCGTGTAATATTTATATGGAACAATCTGTAGATTACTATCTTCTGACCCACCACCAACACTCGCATCAGTCTTATTACCCACCGATGGTGTGGAACTTCTACCCAGTTGCTGATCTACCCCACCCCCTACACCATCCTGATCGTCTTCATTATTCTTCAACTTCTTTAATTCATCTTCTTTGCATGTTAGTTGAAGAATAATCTCCTCCTGTTTGTCTAACCTCTCCCCCTGAGCAGTAACTAGGGCTCGAAGTTCCTTATTATCACGCTGAGCCGATAGAAGATGCCTAAGCAAATTTCGTTGTGCTAGCTCGTTTGCAGCTCGATCTGCTTGTATTTGAGTTTGTTGTAAATGCAGCAGATTCATCATATGAAACCATTGAGCGTGAGGAGCCATGTGATAGAAATTAGGATGTACTGGTTGCATAGGACCCTGAGGACGACTGAATGTCATAAAGGAGTGCTCAGGCCTCGGCAACGTTATAGGAGTAACAGGAGTAACAGATGTCGTTGGCTGTTGTGAAGGCATCTGTGCCAATACAGTATGTAAGATGTCTCCAAAATGAAGATCAGGCCTCACAGTAGTAGCCAAAGTCAAAGTTGGAGGCATTGGAGATGTAGGCATCTGCACAAATGTTGGAGAACGAGGAAAATCTGTCATAACAATAGGAGTAGGAGATCGTGGAATCTGTGGAACTTGAACTGGAGAAGCAGTAGATGAAATAATAGGAGTAGAAGCAGCAGTAGAAGGCACAAATGGCTGACTTGGTATCTCAATACCCGAACCCCTTCTAATTCGTTGTTTCTTGATTTTCTCCCCTTTTTCAATCATCGGTTCTTTACCTTTACGCTTATGCTTCTGTTCAAAAGTTAACTTGGCTTGTCGTCCTGGACCACCATCACCACCATCATCTCCACCATCATCACCATCACCACCTTCACGTTCTGAATCTGAATCGTCATGTGCCCAACGATCATTAAGTGCCGCGAACATAATCAATATTCGCTAGATGACCAATCATTCATTTAAATTTTGGTCGATCTGCCAAACTCTGACCTCTATAAGATCTCAACCGTCTCATAGTTTCTTCGTTCATGTGTTCAAGCTTCATAACATCAGCTTGATCTTTCTCCAAGTCCGGCACCAAATCATTGATCATCATTTGCAAAAATCGAGGATACATTAAAAATTTATGTCTGCTGGTGATGTTTTCTTTCAAATGAAAAACACCAATTCGGAGAAATTGAATGGTTTATTAAGAACAAGAGCAACAAATGCAGATTGAAGCATCACCCGGCACTCGACAAATCCACCCTTACGTCCACCGAGACGATGAATCAATACGTGAAGCAAATACTTGTATTGTTCACACAAGTTTACTTTGTTGTACATAGATCTGCCCAAATCACCATTATACTTTACACTACTAAATAGTCCTCTGATCAACGCTCGATCGAACTCACACCTATCATCAATAGTATCATGAAAACCCAGTGAGTCTCTGATCACGCCAATATCAATCACTTCCCGTTTGTCTTGAATAACCGCTTCAATCTAATTTTCCGCTTCAATAAATTTAGCAGTATTCCAAAATTCTTGTGTTATCTTCTGATAAACAACTGTACGGGTAGAAATGGCCTTGTAAATTCTTGAACGGATGAGAAAACTAATCATAACCCCAAATATAGGAGTATCTTCAAAGTTCGGCTCTAAAAACGCACATATGTTGTGACTTTTATTCCAAGACAGTGCCATATCTGTTTAGAACAAACATACATTAGTAAAATATTTCAAAATAAACAAACGGTTTAACAAATGACAATCACATTCGTTAAAAACTGTAAACGAATGGGACATTCGTTAAACATGAAAAGGTGTATTCGTTATCTTTAACGAATTATCCTTAATCGTTAACCTATTCGTTACAAGTAACGAATCAAATATAACAAATCACTCTTAACAAATCCAATCTGATTCGTTATGACTTTAAACAATCCATTCGTTACTTTAACGAATCATACAGTCATTCGTTAACTGTCTTAACGAATCAAGCTACATTCGCTATAAAGATAACGAATCATGCTTCATTCGTTATAAAACTAACGAATCAGTTTAGAGTGTCTGTTTGACTAATCTGATAGTCAAAATACAAACAATTTTGACTATTTATAGTCAAAATCATCATGTTCATATCAGAAACTGTTAAACTTCCAAACAATCTGTACGATTAACCATTGAGTTTGTGTTCGGAAACCAAATGCATGTAATCATCCATCAATTTATCAATACAAAAGTAATCTCATATATGAATATTATCGATTTTAAGAATTCAATTAAGTTTTACGTATTTAATGAATCAGGTTAACACTTAAACCACCGATGAATCTTCATGGAAAAACAGATATAGTTATGATTGCCATTACCTACTGAATACAAATAGATCAATCAATGAGCCAAAAATACAAGTAATGAATTCTGAAGAAATTTTGACAGAGTTTCGTTTAGAGAAGATGATGTAATAGGAATTAGGCAAATGAACCGTCATTCGTCTAACCTTGGGATTATATCTAATAATTTCACGTGAATCGAGATCATTCGTTCAAAATTTGAACTAACGAATAGCCTCATTGGTTAACTGTTGAATCTCATTCGTTAAAATTTTTAACAAATCTTCTCTCATTCGTTAAATTGTTAACGAATAACTAAGTCATTCGTTAATCGTTAACGAATCAATAAGTCATTCGTTAATCTTTAACGAATAATACATTAACCATTCTTATTCGTTAAATGTTTAAACGAATGTCTTCCATTCTTTATGCACAACGGAAGCGAATGTCTTTATAACGAATGAGAAACTCATTCGTTATGTTTAAATAACGAATGGCATTTCATTCGTTAAAATTTTAGACGAATCACCATATTCCCTAGCGAATGAGACAAAATTCTCATTTTAAGGAATTAAATAATCAATTAAATCCAAGTTAGGTTTTAATTGCATATATTAAAATACCCGATCACCATGGATCGGTAATACTTAACTTAAACGGATTTCTACGTTAAAACATCAATTGTTACCAATTGAAAATACGTTAAGCACGATTAACTTAAACTTATTCCGGGGTTTTAACTCTTTTTCCTGTTCCTCAATGATTTAATTTGCAAGCTTGGCAAATTGAAACTAAAGTAGAGAAAAGAAAGAAAAAAATAAAAATACAAAATCTTATTGTATATTTTGAAAATTTTCAAGTAGTAAAGAACTAAACATAGTAAATGAAAAGCAGTACATATTTTTGTGAGTTGAGCAGGGAATCATATTGACTAATAACGTCCTAGACTACACTTCAATTTTGACATTATTATGCACGTAACCCAAAGAAGATTGCAGATATAATTGTCCTCTTTAAACTTTAGACAGATCCGTCCGTAACTTTACGATACATTTTAAGGTTCAATTAAGCACAAATCTTATGTGGAACCCACCTGTCAGACACAGTTTCATATCTCATATACATTGAATTTCGCATGTATGTTTTTCTTCTTTGAATTGATTAGCTGTGACTCATACAAAAAATAACGAAAAGAAAATAAAGCAGAAAATTAAAATTTTCCCTTAACATCAGTATTACTACACGCAAATAAGGTTCTATTTTAACAAAAATAAAAAGAAAAAAATAAGCAGAAGTTGCATAAAATCTTAACTCTCAATTCGGATAATCCCGTATTATCGCGCGGAGAAAGTCCAAGATTTTATACGAAACACCAAGAAAAATAAAGCAGAATATCCAAATCTTAACCCTCAGGTCGGATAATCTTTTTGCGCAGGAGAGGATCCAAGATTTGAATAAAAATAAAGAAAAAATGAAGTTGAATTTCTATGCAAAATTAAAGATAAAACAAAGCAAAAAATTTCTTCAAAAATGAATGTATGCACACACAGCAATCTTTAAAGCTTTTTGATACTTAATACAGATATTAACTATGCATCAAGATGTAACACCACTAGATTTAGCAAAAGCATTTAGGTTTATATCTTTTCAGCACTTATACGATCTCTTAAGCCTATCATACACATCATACAATTGATCTTACGGCACTTTTTATTCTACTTTATTCATGTGTTAGGTCCGCTAAGTCAATGTGCTATCATTTTCCCTTTTTGCATCAAAAACTCAATTTTGAGGAGCATTTTTCAATGTTTTTGTATTTTTCAATATTTGAATGTTTTTGGAGTTTATAGAATTTTTCTGTATAAACTAAAACACAATATTTTTGTATTTATCTATTTTCTCCCCCTAAAAACAGTAAAAATTGAAATAAGAAAACAAAAAAAAAATGATCTAACCAAGCTTTATACCAAGCAAGTATTGAAAACGCGTCTTGTCAAAAGCTTTGGTATAAAGGTCAGCCTTTTGAAAATCTGTATGAATTTTATCAATTGATATTAAATTCTTTTCATAGCAATCACGTATAAAGTGATAACGGATTTCAATATGTTTTGTTTTTGAATGTTGAACCGGATTTTTGGTGATAGAGATTGCAGCAGAATTATCAATAAAAATAGGAGTAGTAAGAAACTTCAAACCATAATCCCGCAAATGTTGCTGGATCCAGAGAACCTGTGAACAGCAACTCGAGGCCGCCACATACTCCGCTTCGGCTATTGAAGTTGAGACCGTTGTCTGCTTCTTACACTGCCAGGAAACAAGCCGGTTTCCTAAGAATTGACATCCCGCCGTTGTCGATTTGAAATTGATCTTGCAACCTCCATAGTCCGAGTCAGTAAATGCGGTGAGATCAAACTTATCGTCTTTGGGGTACCATAACCCGATGTCTGGAGTTCCCCTCAGATAATGTAAGATACGCCTTACTGCCGCCAGATGAGTCACTCGGGGACTCGATTGATACCTAGCGCACAAATAGACAGCAAACATAATGTCCGTTCGAGAAGCAGTCAAATACATGAGTGATCCAATCATGGCTCGATATAGGGTCGGATCTACGGTATCCTCCAATTCATCCGGTGATAAATTGTGACCTACGGGAAGAGGAGTAGAGGGAATTTTGCCATCAGATATCCTGAATCGGCTCAAGACATCGTTCACATATTTTGTCTGATGGATAAAGATCCCGGCATCAGATTGGTGAACTTGCAAACCCAGAAAGAAACTCATTACTCCCATCGAACTCATCTCGAATTTTGTCTGCATCGTTATCTCGAATTCTTTGCATAAACTATCATTTTTCGAACCAAAAATAATATCATCCACGTAAATTTGGACGAGGAGCAGATCATCACCCATATTCTTGTAAAATAACGTACAATCCACAGTTCCCCTCGTGAATCCACTTTCAATCAGATGGTCAGCCAACGTGCTGTACCAGGCTCTCGGGGCCTGATGCAAACCATACAGAGATTTGTTTAAACGATAAATACGCTCAGGAAAGTCTGGATCCTCGAAGCCAGGAGGCTGTTTCACGTACACTTCTTCATGAATTGCTCCATTCAAGAATGCTGATTTCACATCCATTTGATAAATTTTGAAGTTTTTGTAGGCTGCATAGGCAAGAAAGATTCGTATAGCCTCCAGTCGTGCCACCGGAGCATGCACTTTTGTATAATCTATGCCTTCCTGTTGATTGTAACCAAGAACGACCAATCATGCCTTATTTCGCACGATAACCCCACGGTCGTCCTTCTTGCACTTAAAAACCCATTTTGTAGGAATCGCCTTTTTAACGCGATCGGATTTGTCAATTAAGTCCCATACACCTAGTCTTACAAACTGTTGCAGCTCCTCCTGCATAGCCTCAACCCATGATGGTTCCGTGAGTGCCATTGTGACACTTGTCGGTTCTATTTGTGATAGAAAGCAGGTGTATTGTGCGATACTAAGGATACCCGAAGAGTGCAAATCCGCATAAGCACAAACAATCGAATCCTCAGTAGGAGATACATTATGATCAGATTGATCATCACATATGTTAGCCAATTGGTACCTTGTACGAACCCCGTCGTTCACATTACCAATTATCTGATCCTGTAGATGTTGCGAATGAATTCGAAAAGTAGAATTCACAGGAACAGATACATTATCACCCAAATTGGTGATATTCTCCTCCGCAGTGTCTAAAGAGACAGATAATGAATCATCACTGATTTGAATAGGCTCGGTAGTTTCCTGAGCTTCATCTGCATCAACCGAAGAAAACCTTGGACTTGGAAGACATTGGTCCTCCAAATACGATCTAACAAGATCTTCAGGTATGTCATTAACTGTTGATGTAAATGAGTTAAATAATCGATCGTAGTCGAACAACCAATCGGGACCTGTACCAGTTGGTGGAGTCGTATAACTTTGACAATCAACGTGATACCATTCCTCCACGCAACCAGAAGAAAGATTGAAAATCCGCTTTTTCGGAGAGTTATAACCCAAGAAATAACCCTCAAAAGCTTTCTCATCGAACTTTCCAACGTCTTTCTTTAACACGGTACATGGACACCCAAATGGTTCCAAATACTTTAAGTTCGGCTTACAATTATGTAGAAGCTCGTAAAAAGTCTTCTTGAGCTTCTTTACCGTTAGTACGCGATTCAATGTGTAGCAAGCGGTATTCACAGCTTCGTTCCAGAATTGAACAGGTAGCTTTGAATCAGCCAGCATTGTACGTGCAGCTTCAATCAGTGTACGGTTCTTTCGTTCAGACACCCTATTCTGTTGAGGAACATAAGGTGCACTGAATTCCCGATGAATTCCTTTCTGTATACAGAAGAAATCCAATACATTATTCCTGAACTCAGTTCCATTGTCACTACGAATTCGTCTCACTTTCAGTTTGTAAAGTGATTCGATCTTTGTAATAAGGTTCTAAATTAGCATAGGAGTTTGATCTTTCGATCCCATAAATAATACCCACGAGTAACGAGAGAAATCATCTGTCACAATTAAACAATAAAAATCTCCAGCAATGCTAGCACGGTTCACTGGACCAAAGAGATCCATATGAAGTCGTTCCAGAGGAGTAACAATATCGTTTAGTATTTGGTCGGATGAGATTTCTTCTTTTGTTTCCCCTTCTTGCATGCGACGCAATGATCATTAAATTTAAAGTTCTTGAGGGACACTCCATTCACTAAATCATTTGTCATCAAAAAGTTCATTTTTCTTAACTGAATGTGTCCCATGCGTCTATGCCAAAGAATAGAGTCTTTCTCTGTTGCTTTAGACACGAAGCAAGTAGATGATAGCGAAAATTTGACATTGTAACTCATGTCAAGTACATAAATATCATTTGATCGAGGTGATCGCATGACAACCATGTCTTCTGGAATTGTGTATCCTGGTTGAAGAATAACACATTCCTTGTTGGTGAATATGGTGATGAACTTCTTATCGCAAATCTGTGAAACACTCAACAGATTGTGATCCACCTTTTCACAATAATTGACGTTTTCAAACGTTATTCTACCGTTTGAAACTTCCCCTTCTTTTGTAATCATTCCTCCTTGATTACCAGCAAACGCCACATAACCCCCCTTGAATATCTTTAATGTTGTTCAGAAGGTCTAGGTTGCCAGTTATATGCCGAGAACATCCGCTGTCCAATATTCATTTTTGACTTGATACGGACCTAGATGTACCCTACACAATCAAGTAAAATGATTAGTCCAAAAAGGCAGCCCAAGCCTCAGTCTTGGGCTCTCCCTTTGAAACTTTTGGAGAACTTAATAATTTAACACACGTATTCGGTACTTGAGATTAAGTGGCAGTTTTCTTAGTTTTCTTCTTAAGATAACCATCACGGATTCTTCCCGAATCTATGTTTGAACAGATGGGTTGAGAACGATCAACACATGTGTTCAATACATTAAGTGTATCAACCCGAATTACTTTCCTTGGATTGATGTTTGAATACATTATCATAGAATCATCAACTTGATTTTCCTTTGTGTTTGAAAAAGATTTAATCTTGCAAGTTGAATAATCTTTGATATTGTTGATCTTTGCTTTGCATCGTCTTGAAACATGACCCTGTTCACCACACTTGAAACACAATCGAGAGTCATTTAAATTTTGTTGTGATGATGTACCGGTTGTTTGTAATATCAAGGTTTTAAGATCAACAGATTTAGGTATTCCATAAGTGGCCTTCTTTGATGACTCATGTTTTAAACCCTTCTTTGTTTTGTAAAATTCAAGATTTGTCAAATTCGATGAATTTTCCAAACCTGACGATTTTATGAGTTTTATAGGTTTGAAAACATTTGTTTTTTGTTTTTGAACATTACTAGTTTTTGATTGAAAGAATTTTTTTTCAAGTTCAGTCATTTCAGTAGTTTCATCTTGAAATACACTTTCAATTAATTCTAGTTTAAGAAGATTCAATGGAACTTCTTTGTCTGAAAACACTTTTGAGAGACCTTTTAATTTAAATACTTTTCCAGTTGAAGTTTTCAGTGGAGGATTAATGAATTGCATTAATTCCTCATCAGACACTGAAAGCTTGTCTGTGGAAGTTACATTAACATGTTCCTTTGGAATTACTTTAGGAATATCCTTAGGAACGCGTGAATTGTTTGAAGAAGCACTTGAGGATTTTGCACTATAAACAGCTTTTTCAAAATCTTCAGGTTCACACATAATTTGATTGTCAATTGGAATGTCTTTATTTTTAACAATCACATCTGTTTCAGTTAGCTCCTCGATTGAACCATCCATTTCGTTTTTGGTAAGCACCTCTTTGCTTTCAATATTAACTGGTTCACGAGTGGGTTCAAATGAATCAACATTTTCAGGTTTATCAGTAGACATATTTAAAGAATTTTCTGTCTTAGGAATGCTACTGTAATCCTGATTAAATGGAGGAGGAATTTCGACATATCCCAAACCTACTTTTCCGTTCTTTTTATGTGAATGATTAACCTCGATTATTTCATTCAACAAGAAAGAAGAATCTCTGAATTTACTAAGTTTATGATTTAATTCCATTTTTTCTTGTTCGAGATTGGAAATGCAAGTTCGAAGACGAAGAATCTCCTTTAAACGTTGATCCACTTCAATAATTTTACAATGGACCTTAGCTTTAAGATCATGATTATTATCTGATAATTTCTGAATTTTCAGATTCGCTTGGTCAAGCAATTTTGTCTTTTGCTTATAGCATTCCTTGATAGTAAAGTAATCATTAGTAAATGTATTGTTTTGAGTTAATGCTGTTTCAAGTTTGGCTTTTAACACAGCACACTCAAAACAATCCACCATTATTGATGCAGGATCATTTACATTAATTTGAGGTGTAGGACATACCTCATCAATCTTAGCCATGCAAGCATAAGATTCAGTTTTCTCAGGAGTTGATTCTGGTTAAGATAATAGAGATTGATCACTGTCAGTTTCCGAGTCAGATGAATCACTACTCTTCAACACATTTTCGCTACTGGCATCCTCAAAATTCTCCACACGCTCAACGATAGCAACGTTTGCCTGGTTTCCCAATAAGCGCTGAGACCAATCAACTCCATCATTTACCAATAAAGCTTGAGTAACAGGAGATTTGTCTTGATCACCAGAGGCAGCAGTGTTATTTTTATCTCCTCCAGATGAAGACTTTGTAGAAGCACGGTCAGAATTGCGTGAGCCAGAATAATCTTTCTTCGGCTTCTCACACTCTTTGGCAAAGTGGCCAAATTCACTGCAATTATAACACTTGACTTTTAACTTATCAAACCCAACCCTTTTGTTCAACGTAGGAAGATCTTTTCCAGTTCGTTGCATGAATCTTTTAACCTTTCTAACAATCATGGCCATGTTCCACTTCAAATCCATAAGCTCAAGATCATCTGGGTCGATTTGATCATAGTCCTCATCTGTGAGATCGCTCGTAGCAATCTTACTTCCCACCAGTTGCTCATATGAAGTCATGAACGCACATACAAAAGCGAACTGTTGTTCAGCTTCTTGTAAATTAACCTTGGGTAAGCTTGAAGTATGAGCATTTGAGTTGCCAGTTGTACCACTCGCCATGAAACATACATTATGAGGACTGTTTACGTTAGGATCCTCTTGGGATTGAGCAAAGAATGCATTAATAGGCACTGAGCTTGTCGCATTATTTGCTGGTAATGCAGCACCATAAAGTAACGGGTTTTGAGTTGACGACTGCTGATGTTGATTTTCTTTCAAAGTAGATTGACATTTAAGATCGAATTCCCTTTCTTCGATCTTATTAATGAATTGTACAGCAGTCAGTTCAGGTTTCTGAAAGAATCCGTTCTCTTTAAGCACAAACAGGAACGTCGAATAGTCTGTAGGTAAAGCATTCTTCAAAGTATCAATCTTGTCCTGTTCTGTTGGCTCAAGATCAACAGAAGACATTTCAACAATCAAGTGGCTGAAACGGTTGATCATTTCTTCTACAGTTTCATTTTTCATCAGAATAAAGTTTCTGAATTGGAATTTCACTAAAGTCTTCTTGCTTTCGAGAGTATTGCCCAAACTTCTGGTTTTCAAGGTAGTAAACAGTGAAGCACAGACTTTGATCGTACTATATTGATGAAAAATATGTTCCGGTAAAGCCATAGTGAGTGTAGAATAAGCTTTCGTCTTACTTTCAAAGTCCTTCAACTCATGTGTCTTATAATCTTTAAACGGTTTCGGAGTCCAACTCGTGTTGTCATTACCGATCAGTGGTGCAGCATAAACATCATCAAGAAAACGAACACTGCTAGGATGCACAGATCCTAGATGTGCACGGAATCTTGGTTCCCAACGGGCAAAGTTCGATAGTTTCAACAGCTTGGGACATTTATTATGACTGTCTATCTCGTTATCCATTGTCAGCATTTGTTGCAATAAGACGTTCTGTGATGCTAACGCATAATAAGATGAATTCTGAGCAGCCATCATAAACCAACTGATAAACTTCAGTCAGTAACGAATGAACAAGTAACGAATGGGTTTTAATGAATCTCTTCACATTCTTTAACTGATTAACGAATGAACGAATAGGTTTTAACGAATGGAATATTCGTTAAAACTGAGATACTTTAACGAATGGTATATTCGTTAAAAGTTGATTACTTTAGCGAATGTCTAAGATATTCGAATGAAAGTTAACGAATATGACTTCTCAACGAATGTTCATTCGTACACTGTTCACACGAATAGGAGGTTTTAACGTATAAGCTCATTCGTTAATAGGCTTAACGAGTGAAGATCAACATAACGAATGAAGGGAATTAACAAATATGGCCTAACGAATCAGGCTTTTAACGAATGAAAGTTGAACGAATAAGATAGCATGACGAATTAGTGTAACGAATGAGTCTTCATCCTAACGAATAAGTCTTCATCGTAACGAATTAGTATTCAACAATTCAAACTTCCAATTTCAAGTTCAAACTCGTCCGAATCTTACTGAAACTACTTAAAACTTATACCAAAACTATCCAACACCAAATCCGAACCTATCTAGCCATGTCCGAAGTCACAGACATTCTTCAATCAGGTTCAACTTAACGAACAACCAAACTCTGTTTTTGAACTTCAATTAAATCACAAAATCAATCAATTCATGTTCGAAATTGATCAATTGATTACGATTAAAACTTGATTATGTATCGTAGATCAGATCCAAGGCTCTGATACCACTTGAAAAAGCTTGGGGTTAGGATCTAGAGCTTATGATTACAACGATACATGATGTTTAGGTATACGATTAAGGTCGATATATGTTATGACTGATACGAATGATGTGAGAGAATGAATTGGCAGAGTTGACGAGAGAGAAATTGATAAACTAACTTGAAAAACTTACATTAATGAATAATTTACAGCATATATATAGGGGATGACCACATTCGTTAACTTAACTGTTAACGAGTATGTCATTCGTTACATTAAACCATACGAATGAACTCTTCATTCGTTAATACATTTAACATATAACGAATAGCCCTCATTCGTTATCTCATTCGTTAATCTGGGTTAACGAATGAGCTTGCAGATTAGACGAATGTGTTACATTCGTTACAGGGTAACGAATGTAACATTACATTAGAGCGAATGGCCCATTTAGCCATATTTACATTAAGACCCCTATACTTTAGACTAATTACATTAATGCCCTGATAAAGACTGAGACGTACAAAACGTGTATCAACAGGAGTGTCCTTTCCTCCTCGTCCATGAGGTAAAATGAATTTACCTAGTTCCTGGTCTATCGGCCGGGAGGAGCAATCTCAAAAAACTTCAGAGCTGCAAGAAAAAGACAAGATATATTAGTTCGATACATATCAGCATACTGCCTCAGAATAATGTATCCAACTTTTGGTAATCCAAAGATATGGAAGATTTTCGGGATCTGGAAGAGAATCCCTTTTGACAAAGAAAAACTGTTTCTTCCATTGATCGTTGTTTTGAGTGTTCCTGAGGACAAGAGGGGTTCGGTCAGACTTGGTCTTGAGGAGGTATCAGGAAGAGCCGTGGCTTCGAAGATCATAAACAAAGGCCAACTCGGAAAGGGTAAAATCTAGGGCGTAATCGGTAATCAACCTATCAAGCACGAATAAGGTTCTCCAAACCATGGGCATGGTTTGGATAAAACTAAGACTGGTCTTGTTAAAGAACTTGGTGGTAAAGGCCGGGAAAGGGTAAGTGAAACCAATCCTAAGTGGCAAAAATGGAAAGCAGATCCAAGATTTTGACAAAAGGTCAGACGAAACTGAAGGATCGAAGGGTCTGGAGACGGTTCCTAAAGGGAAACATCCTTTGGCTTGCAGGTTCATAATATCTGTGTTGTTGAAGGTGCATATTTCGTTAACAGGATTTGCAAGAAGGTTTTGTGAAACGAAATCCTCGATTCCGAAGGATCAGAGTTTTACACTCATGATTATAGAAGATGAAGAATAGAGAAAGCAAGAAGATTACCTGGTAAGTGATCGGATGAATATTTAAATTATTTATCTTGGATAAATATAGAGATAACCAAGGGTCTGACATGATTGCGGATGATTGACACGTGCACATGATCTACACAAGCTGCGAGATTCAAAATCCAAAAATTAACAACTGTAACCCTCTTTAACAGCCATTAATTTTGGGGACAATTGTTAGGGCTCGGATTTTCAGTATCCTCAGCAAGCGATGTATTTAGGATAACTCAAGGATACAGTATCCTCCCGAGAAATAGGTATCCTTAATATATTGTATAAATAACGGATCAATCGCTATTTTCTGTTGTTTACCAGGTCATATAACGTTCCCATCATTCGCTGAAGACTCGGATCACTCCTTAACCACTTCAACTAACACGTGCTTAATGGAGGTCGTGGAGTTTAACGGCTAATTGGAAGAAGTCCACTATTTCCGGATAGTTAGTAGCTTTAGTTAGCTACTCTCATGTATAAATAGAGCTATACTTGAATCATTTCACACACACTCTTAGCACTTGACACTTAGCAGTATTCGTATATTGTAATCACGATTCAATTAGCTCCAACACTTGTAACCGACTTTGATTATTAATAAACTGGTGGTGATAGTTTTCACCACCTGGGGTTTTTTTCTTGTTATCCTCAGGATAACGGGTTTTTTCCTAGCAACAAATCTTTGTGTCACCTCACTTCTACGTTCATTTCAACCAAGCACCACGCCTCACTCACTAATTTGGTTACGAAATTGCCTTTGCTAATTTTTCACCAAAACAATAAAGTACAAAACATATCAATTTTGAATATAAAGGACAGACAATGAAATTTGCTACAAACATAAAGGCAACAAAAATTAAATTTGTAAAAAAAAAAACATGTACCTAGAAATAGGTATATATTTCATAGAAACAAAAGTATACAATAAACAATTTCAATCTATTTACATGACAATTATACCCGTACCCTAGGTGCTTAAACAAAGAAGGGCAGATCAGCATTCGTTAAAAGAGTGGTTGTGGAGGTATATGCTAAAAACTTAAAAAGCACAATTTCCACATTTGATAATATATATTTTTATTAGTTTTTAGTTTTTTCAAAACCTTTTGTTTTGTAATAATTCTGTAACTTTATAAGAGGGAGGGAGTAAAAGGAGGATCTTTGTAACCATTGTATGTTCCACCTTATCTATCTCATATTCACAACATTCTCCCATTTATCTCAACAAATTAGTCCAACTAAAAATCTAAATGGTTATCTAGAGGTAGACACCATGGCTCATGAACCCCCTAATAATGATAAAGTGGCTCAGCCACCTCCACAAAACGCTTACCCACCATCAGGACCATATCCTAACCAACCTCCACCAAATGGTCCATATCCGAACCAACCACCACCACCTGGCACGTACCCTGTGAACCAACCATATCCACTATCACAACCACAAGGGCAACCGCCTTACGGCAATGAGTACCAAATGCCACACGATGGAAAGGCGAAAAAGAAGGATAAGGAACATAAGGACAAGGAACATAAAGATAAAGACAAGGACAAAGAAAAGAAGAAGAAGAAAAAGAAAAAGGAAAAGGAAAAACGCGAAGGCGTAGTTGGAGCTTTGCTGGACATTGGAGCTGGAGTCGGGGCAGCCTTGCTTGGAGTAGCACTGGGAGAAGAAGTTGGTGGTGGTAGCTCGGATTCGGACTAGGGTAGGGTGTCAAAAACGCGTTGTGACTAATACTTGCTACTAACACTATAGTCTATAGGTATATACTTGGTGCATGTATACAATGAGATTGAAAAGAGTTGCAATATGTCTTGTGTGTACAAAACCTATGAATTCATAGTGCTTTCTAAAATTGATTTAAAGTACAATCACTACATATATTGATTTATTCGGGTTAAAAGTTGTTAAAAATGCATTTAAATTGACTATATATGGTGTCTTCTTAAATGATTCCAAATATGATTAAGTCATTGTTAAATTAAAATTATATAGCATTGTTTGTAAAAGAAAAAAATAAGCACCTTCACATCTAAAAAGAGGAACACATGTATTACCTAATTGGTCCAAAACACCAACAAGTTCTTGTACAGAATACTTGTCAATATCAAGCATATCAACAAAATCTTTTATAGGTCTTTCATATGAACGTCGTAAAAAATCTTGTAAAGTTACTACACTGTGATGTGATAGAATATAGATGAGTGGAACCAACTACATCTGAAAAAAAAAATTAAAAACTGCATCAGAAACCTAAAATTTTAAAAATTACTTCAAAATTGATATACGAAAATGGCAACTTATTGGTTGTACAATTCAATCTCTGCTTGATGAAATAAGGGGAAATTACCTTTATGCCCTCATGTTCAAATTTGAACTTGTGATGACTTAACGGACAAAGTGGATGAGTGTTATACTAAAGAACAAGAAACAAAAGATTTTTTTCAAATAAAAGACAATGAGTGTGAAAGTTAAAATAAATAATCATTTTTCATTTTTATTAAGTAAAAATAATAGAAAGCGACTACATTTCGCTCATATCTTAAATGTTTTTAAAAGAATGAACAATTTAGTTTATCATTGTTCATTTATGTATTACCCTAAACATTTGCATGTGATAATATAAAACTAAACATGGATGAACAATTGGATGATTCTTTTATTTACATAACTTATGCATCCGCATGTAAGCACAAATTTAAAAGGAAAATTTTATGAGCCATTGATAACAAATAGTTTTTAGTTTTCTTTTTTGCATTATCGTGATTATTTTTTAATGGTGATTTTTTGAATCCATGCATCTCAAACAGCTAAAAAACAGTTTTGTTTATTTGAACCTAGTAAGTTTGAAATGTGTTGGTGGAGTCTTCTTGGCATCAAACCATGAGTCAGAGTTCCTAATGATCTTTGTCAATTCAATACGTAGTTTCCAATTCTAGATTGCCTCGACTATATCCGGCGCCCTTCCCAAGACAGCAAGTCCGGTGTTAAAATTTTGCTCAAGATTTCAGACTTCCCAAGTCTTTGTTTTCTTCTTTGGAACGAGCTCAATTTGAATTTTGGCAAGCCAATCGCACCTCAAATCAGCCCTCAAGGTAATTATGTCCGGCCGAAACCAACATCATCTCAGACAAGTTACAAAAATTTCAAATTACCCCATGGGAATAGCTTCTGGTTAGTTTTTAAAAATTGATGTTAATAAATCAAAATCAGCTAACCAAAGTTATAACGTTCACCATTCACAATTTGCACGCAATAAACTAAAAAGAAAAAAAAAAGAAACATATAGTCATAGCTTATTAGCTAGCAAGCTTCAAAAAGTATACAACCACAGTACATTAATCATCCAAAAACAACAATACGATAAAAGAAAAAAAGGCCACAACATGAGGCACCAAAACATAATATCTAACGCTCTCATCGATTTTTCTTTCCTCATTTGGTTGGTCTAATATTCACTCCATTCCCTTGTAAACTTCTATTTATTTCAATAAAACATTCATTCGATGATTCTTTCTTTTTTTTTTTTCTTTTTTTGTTTTAAAGAGGACGGTAAGGCACGTAGCCAAACATGTTTGTCACATTTGTAACCACTTCATTGCATTTTGTCAAAAGGCTTAACATTTGATGTGATATATCCACTTTAGGTACCACCACCGGAGGTGGTGGTGGTGTTTTTGTAGCCATTTCACCGCCCCCGTAACTTAAAGAAGGCGGGTGGCGGCAATCGTGGCGGTGGCGCTAGCGGTAGTGCAGCATAATGCTTAGGCTGTTGTGGCGGAGGCGGTAGCGGTGGTCTAGTGAATTGAGTGGTTGAACTAATAATAATAGGAGTAGAAGTAGGAAGAGGAAGAAGAGGCGGCAATGGATTAGAAGATTGAAGAACAGCCTTTTGAAAATTCTTACTATTAACATCCATTGTTGAATGAGAAGAAGATTTAGAAGAAAAAGAAGATGCACCACTCTTGTTCTTCATTTCATTCTCTTCTCCACTTAACATAAACTTTACCCGCCCCCTGCCGCCACTACCCGCTGTCTCTTCCCCGCCAGATTTCTTCAATATCGACTTCAGCTGAACATTTGACTGCGTTCCAACCATAGACGGTGGCCCTCGCTCCTCCTGGTGCTCGTCTTTCACGGCTTTAGCTGCTTCAGCATCGGACCCAACCTCCTTTAATGAGCACTTTACACCCGTGTTCCCGAACAGACTGCTACTTCCTACCACGAATTTGTACGCTGCTAGTGCGTGAGCCTTGTGTCGGTAAACCACCCGACACGCAAATGTGTTCCAGTATATCCGTGTACCCGAATGGTCCATTGGCCCGAACCGCGCGAACCGAGCTTTGAGTTCGTTGGTGGACGGTAGAGATCCGCCTTGTGGGAACTTTATCATTAACGAGGTTGGTTCCAGTGGGACCCGCTGCTCGGTTCTTTTTAACATATCAGGTCCCGGTTTCTTTAACGTCTTAACGACCGGCTGCTTGACAGCTGGCTCATCGATTTTCTTAATTACCTTTTTGTCCTTGGTTAAGGTTCTGATTTCACCTACTTTTTTCTTCTTTCTTGCAGCCATTTCTTCCTGGCAGTCAGACAGCCCTCGTTTTCGCCCGCCTAAAGTCGGGTCATCAATTCTAACTGAAGAAACAGCCTGTGATTTGACAGGTGTCACTCCGGTTGCATTCTCAGAAGGCTTATTAGACCGGTTATCGTTTCCGTTACTGTCATCATCATCGGGTGTTTGGGATGAGGTTAAGCTTTTCTGAAATACGAGTGACCGGAACTTTATAAAAACCTGTCGGGTTTTAATGAGTCTTCCTCGGTTCATAGCATGGAAAGGGTCGAGTGCAAGTAACAACAAATCACCGAGCACAAGTGGAAGCTCAGGTTCATTATTGGAAGTATGTGAAGTAATGGGCTTATTATCATCGGGCCCGTGTGGGCCTGGGCCCCCCAAAGGAGCCTTGTTTGTGCCATCTGATATCAACTGTTCTTTCTTTATTTTCTTTTTCTTCTTCTCACTAGAGCCCGTTTCAACAGGTCGTTTAGCAATCTTCTTCACCTTTTTCGGCCCGTTAACTGCGTTTTCAGCCCGTTTATCAGTTGCTGACCTGTCAACTACTGACTCAGAGCTTGTCGTTTTGTCCTCCATTTGTGAATCAATCGTTTTGTCATCATTATTAATAGTTTGAAAACCAGGGTCTTCAAATTCAACAACAGGCTTGTCTTCCATATTTGCATCTGAATCTTTTGAAACCGATTCATCATGTGCTGTTGTTGAGGGTCTCTTTTGAAGAACATGGTCACCAGCAGGAACTGCCACATCATCCTCGATATGCTCAAGCTGGGACGAGGGTGTTACTTTGTTTTTGTCCTTTTTTGGGTGTGGTTTTAGCTCTTTAGGGTCGTCTCTTCGTTTGAACAGATACTTATCTTTCTTTGATTGATCTTTGGGCTTATTGGGCTTTGTGGAACTCTTTCCTTTGCCTGATGTGTCAGCAAACACCTGACGACCACTTAATGGGGCTGTTGAAATAATAACAGATGTGAATTAGAGACATATTGAAACTCTAAATTTTATAAATACTGGCAAGTGTATTGCAACAATACTAAACCAACTAGGGACGTTTAAGCTGTGCATATAGGATATAACTATACAAGGAATACAATATGTTGGAGATAACGATTTACTTTTCTTGTGTGCCTAGTATCCTAGGTT
Source organism: Bidens hawaiensis (assembly GCF_021521415.1). NCBI lineage: Eukaryota > Viridiplantae > Streptophyta > Magnoliopsida > Asterales > Asteraceae > Bidens > Bidens hawaiensis. The sequence goes on along the minus strand of NW_027494165.1, from coordinate 70,533 downwards.
ATTTAGTTTCCTTTTTATGGTCTTGTACCTTACGCCCTGCTTGCGGTGCGCGCATATAATGTATATATGTGTGAACCCTCGGGTGGGCAAAAGTAAAATTGCACTAATTTTGACGTTATTTTACTAATCTCGTGAAAATAACGTTAAAAGTGGCGGAATGTTAATCAGGCATCATGTGGTGGCGTTGATAGCCGAAAGACAAGGGCACATGCACCGATCAGCCGGTGTCCCGATGATTAAGTGCTATGTGCCTTATGTCCAAGGCTTGATGCAAAACTACTATCGAGCCGGGGGTCTCACCGGAAGCAGCCTCTCTATCCCTATGGGATAGAGGTAAGGCTGTCTACATCTTACCCTCCTCAGACCCTACCATAGCATTGCTATTGGTGGGATATACTGAGTACGATGAAGATGATGATGATGATGATGATGATGATGATGATTTATGGTCTTGTACCGTAAATTTTGGTGACCTATGACGTAATAAGATATTTAAGCCATAACTCCATCTGTATTCGGTTTAAGTAACGTGTTAAAGATAGGCCTTGGTTTTAAAGATAATGAGGCGCTTAGGATCCTACAAACCGAAACACAAGGTGAAAGCTTTAGCCTTCGGATGCCAGTCACCCGATATTCATATAACAATTATAACTACATTAAGATAACATTTTCTACTCGCTTAAACCTTAAACACCCACGAGAATAACTAAATAATCAACAAATTAAATTTACATTCCTTATCACTCGCTACATACGACAAAAAAACCCTGCTTACAACTAAAATGCACAAGAAAACAAAATGTGCAGTCTAATTACCAAAATTCACAAAACATTAACTTCTATATTTTTCAACCCCCCCCCCCCCCTTCTTCTTCTTCTTCTTCTCTCTCTCAACCCTAACAAAGTTCCTGGACACAAAGACCTGATCTGGCGCCTCAGGTAAAAAGCGACTGCCTCAAGTCGCTTCACGAGACCAAAAATACTTCATGTCCTCTGAAACGATTTCCAGATCGCCTCCAACAGGAACATACTTTATATAACACGCCTGAACAACTTTTTTAATACTAATCCGTCAAAACGCAAATAAGAGACTATTAGACTATACTCTTGTCGTATTAATTTCACCAAACTTTAGGAGTTTGTACATACTTAAGACACATTAATTGTAAAAGACTATACTACCGTTGTATTAATTTGTTTTTGTTTTAGTTTTAGGGAGAGTAAGGCATGAATTTGTGTTAAAAAGTGTATCAATTCCCAAAAGTAACCAACATCTGTTATCTTGTATAGATTACCACCAAAAGATAAACTATATCAAGAAAAATTTCTTTGTTGTAAGATATAGCCACTTTTACATACACAAAAACATGATATATTACTTAAGAATCTAGTAAACAAACAACAAACAGAATCAACCATTTAATCATGCTCTTGGTTTTAAATTGCGTGATTCGCTCCGATGAGTTTGGTCCCAAAATCTAAAAAATACTAAAATTCCAAAACAGACGTAAATGTTCACACATTCTTGTTGTCCCAACAAACTAAATTCTAAACATAATAATATATGATAGGAAGCTAAAATTCACACTTTACCCCTTCTAGATCATGTTGCTTGCATCATAGCGCATTATGTGCACATCATGGAAATACAATATGACAAGTGAGCCAAAGCGCTCTCGTCAACAAAACAAGCACATCACGCATTATGTGCATAAAAAGCGCATTTTAAAACCAAGATCAATGATCATGTCATCCATTGCTTTTAAGATCCAAAAGAACAAGTAGTTTGTTAAGAGCGAAAATGAATCAGCCATTTGCAGTAAACCGAGAAAAAAGAATGTACATGAAAAGGAAAAACACAAACACACAGCTTATAGTCTCGTATAGTATATGCATCAATACCTTTAGATGGCGTTTTCCGATGATCCTGTTCTTGAACTGATCCAGATGACGAACGAGCAGAATCATATCCAAACGCTTGCGCATACGTCTCGTCAAACTCCTCGTAAACCGCCCGTCGGTAAGATATAACCTTAGCCTTATTCTTTACAAAATCAATACCACCATTCACACCACCCATCGGCTCCAAAGCCAAGCGCCTTACAAAATCAAGAGCCGAACTGGGCTGAAAACTTTCCCTAGCTTTCCCAATTTCATCAATTGAGTACACAGCTCCCGGCTCATAATCAGCCACATCAACAGCATAATACCCTTGAGCATCAGTCTCCCTAAAATTCTGCTTACTTCTACACATACAAGACAACCCAAGGGCGCTCCTTCTACTGACCTCATCCATCGCCTCCTCAACAGCCTTGACAAAAGTTTTCGAGTTAGTTTGTTTCGACTTCTCCGCATAATTCGCATCAAAGGGTATAAGCTCAGACGGATGAAACCATCCGTAACTACTATCACCAAAGAAGGCAACCAACAAAAGACCATCTCGCTTGGATCTCCTTACCGACGGTGTCGCAAACTTCTCACTGAAAATATGACCCGGCCACCAGGGATGCGACTTCACCTTTCCCCAAACCATATCCCCAACTTCAAATCCATGACCTGGTGAGGCTTCGACCTCATTGGCCACACTACTACCACCACCATTTGCAGCAAACTCATCAAACTCCGAAATCATAGAATCATACACTGTCGCTTTCAATTCGTTCTGCTTCTTCTTCTTCTTTTGCACTTTCTTCTTCTTCTTCTTCTCAGTTTTCACACTCGTATCGGTAGACACCTCATTGTTCCTAGTATCTACATCGCTAGTATTTCCTCCAGACACACTATCCATAGTAGCATCCGCAACAGACCGATTAGCTGTGGAGCTAGGGTTTAAATCGCCAGGTGAATGTAGGGATGCAGGTTCTAATTCTACGCTAGGGTTTGTAGTGTCTAAATGGCCGTCCATCATCTCAACACAAGCCCTAGAAATTGAAATTAAAAGGGGATTGAATTCATGTATGTACCTTGCTTGGAATCGATAGATAATATCAAAGCAAACCAAAAGTGATGGTGTGTGTTTGTGGTTTTTGAAACCCTAATTACGATTTCACGCTCTGGATGGAAGGAAGAAGACACTAATCTAATGTATATCTCGTTCAACAAATTACGTTTTTGGTACTTCAACTTATTGAAATGTTGTTTTTATATATATTTTAGGAACAATTTCGTCTACAACTACAAACACCAACTTATAGCAAGCGTGCAAATAACTAACGTAATTATCATTACAGCTGCATGAGACGGGAATACCCGTATCTATGCTCGTTCAGTACCTATATCCCCCGCCTATTTGGCATGGGTATCGGTATCAAGATTTTAGTGTTTTGGTACTTACTGGTATCGGTATGAGTATAGAGTATAGATATGGGTATTTCGGTAATTGGTACCTGTTTGGATTATGGTTTTTGTTGGGATATCCAACACTTAACTCGTGCGTGTCACCTTCAAGAGGTACCCGTTGGTACCCATCATGTACCGGTTCAAGGCTTCAAGTGTTTACTGTTTAGGTATTATAGTTCATTGAATGTCGGTATCGTACTAGTACAAAATTATCCATTTGGTACTCGTCGAGTACCAGTACCTAGACCGATTCAGTTTATTTGTTACTTGTACTAGTATCGATACAAAGTTCAGTGGAGATTTAAAAAACAAATTGGTACCAAAATAAGTAAAGAAAATTGTGTGAAAATATTTGTTTTTGATTATGATTTATGGATTAACTTTGTTTATTGCTTATTTTGAAATCATATACTTTACTTTTGGGTTGCTTTTTTTAGCGTAGTCCCCTCCGGTGCAATTGAAAATATTGATCGGCAGGATCCAAAATCAATTTGATCATCAAGAAGTGGAGGCGTCAGATGAGTTGCAAATGGGCTAACACTATGTTCCCGAGTTTAATTTAAAGAAGGAAAAATAAAACCATCAACAAAAAGGTCATTCTCAATCGTATCCTTCCTCCTGTTCCTACGTACGAAAGAAAGAAGTCACAAATTCCCAAGTCCAAGCTTTATATTTATAGGGCTACTATATAATTTACCCTTTGGAAATCCAGGACAAAATGCAATCACTCATCCAGTTCAGATGAGTCTCCAAGCTCTGATTTTGTTGCCACCAGACCACCCACATTGTGTACGTTGGTAAGAATATATGCTCCCCCTTGCGTTACAAACAAACATACATTCATCTAACCCTTCCCACTCAACACACTCCCCCTCGCTTTTTAATTTATGAACAAAGATGAGTCTTATGAGGTAACCGGCTGCTCTTCAAGGTAATTTGGTTTGATCAGTTGTTCTGCTACTATAGTGGATCTGTTCATTGTTTAACTTTTAGTATAAACTAATTATTTTGAAAGAATAACCATCCAAATCGGCAAGACCTCAAAGAAGGACCCTACCATCGAGCTGTGGAAACCAACCGAAGCGTCCAAAATAATTTGTTTACAAAGTCTTTAGCAACTTCTCGTGTGTGATGGAAGGAGGATTTTTAAGACTGTTTTGAGGCTATCGAAATTGATTTGTGTTGTGTTTAGACAAATTGTTGTTATATATAACGCTTGCAAAAATCCAAGTTGAAATGTAGATCACCACTTTTCTTTCGAATATATTTTTTGTATTGGTCAATTTCTAACAGTTTCGATCCGTTCTGGCCCAAAACAAACTCTGATTAGTTTCTACAATGACTAAGTAGTTGTATTTCAAAGTTTAAAACTCTATAGATGATTATGAACCATATACAGCCTAAGAGTAAACATGCACGGATATGGTTCATAAACACCTTAATGACCTTTTCATCATCTTTTATAGAGACCGATTCGAGATGGTCGATCTCCCAAGATAGTTAATTCGTTGTGTGGATCAAGCTCCAAAGAAATAAGAGAAAGAGAAAAACATTTTACTTCATAATTTTCTTCTTAACAATACTAAAGTATAAAAGACATTTTATAGGCTACAATGCAATGCATGAAAGTTTTTTTTTGGGTAAAGGGGTTCACCCGGTTAAATGCATTCACACAGCCAAAAAATACAAGTAATATGACAGAGTGCCATATTAGTTCTCAAGTATGACATGCCATACAAGAGTAGACAAACCAAAACCACCAAAACTGGTAAACACAGCTAAAGCTTACACAAGAACCAAGGAAAAACAAAACAAAAAAACAAATCAACCATTATCATCAATTTGATGGGAAACTCCCCGCGGAAAGTGCCAATCCTCGAGAACCCGATTAATCCGTTCAGAATTCTTGAACTTTCGAGTCATAAGCTTTAGGCGAGTACCCCTAATAATTTCTTCAGCAACAGTCGTAGGAGTCTTCAAGGAGTTCCTGAAAAGCCGGTTATTTCGCTCCTTCCAAATAACGTACACCGACGCCCCAAATAACAGCCGATTAACAACATTATCAATAGAGTTGGACATTCCAAATTGAGACACATATTGAAGAATATTCGCCCAACCATTTCTGCACCCCTGAAACTTCCCTTTCAGTTTTACAATACTCCAAACCTCAGAAGAGAACTTACAGTCAAAGAAGAGATGATTACGAGAATACGGCTCTCCATTACAAAGAAGGCAGCAATACAAGTTATGATTTGGATACCCACCAATCTTCCACCCCATAATACGATTCTACGTGCTCAACCTGTCATGAATCACAGTCCACAACAAAAAGGAGTGTTTTGGAACACATTGAGAGAACCAAACAACATGCACCCAAGACACCTTATCAGCCGGTCTCCGAAGAAGATGCCATATACCTGAAGTCGAGAAATTCATTGAAGCCCCATTCTCATCCAAAACCACTATCTTGTCCCTCATATCCGGACAAATACTTACATCTTTTAAGTTCGAAAGAATTGGGTATCTCAAAGACCAATCAGGCGGCCAACCCCAGTTATTATGATGAACAACATCACTGACACAGGTCTCTAAAGACAATCCAGCCCGATGAATTGCTCTAGGGTTGATATAATCAATTAAAGGACAAAGAACATCCCATTTATCGTACCAAACTGAAGTAGCTCTCCCATTACCAATTTCATGCCATATAAACGGTCTTATATGGGGACGAAACTGAATAATTTTCCTCCACCCCCAAGTACACGAGTTAGGCATCTGCAAGCTCCAAAAATTTCGCCCCTTCATTTTATACTCATGAATCCATTTAACCCACAGCGAATTACGCTCATTGATTAAGCTCCAAATATGATAAACCAGAAGAGAGTTATTGACATCCCGGATACGCCGGATACCCAAACCACCTTCACATTTCGGCCGACACACAATATCCCAAGAGACTTTATGGTTTCCCTTATTGTGACCATAGTCCCAAAGGAAATTTTTTATCCGTTTCTCAAGATCAGTAATAAGTCTAGAAGGGAGTGAAAACACAGCAGACCAATAAATATATAAGGACGACAGAACAGACCTGACCAGCTGCAGTTTACCCGCAAAGGATAAAGTTTTATTCTTCCAATCTCAAATCCGACTATCCATACAATCCAGCAACCTCTTACAATCACGGTAATTTAACCTCGTGGAAATAAGCGGAACTCCCAAGTATTTAACCGGGAGCCTTCCCTCAACGAATGGCATAATACTCAAAATACCACTTTTAACGCGGTCCGGGACATTACAGAAAAACGCGGTACTTTTCGGAACACTCGGAGTAAGTCCGGACATATCTTTGAAATCATTCAGAGCCCCCATAATAGTTTTAGCAGAATTCACATCACCTCGAGCAAACAGGAACAAATCATCCGCAAAGCAAATATTGATAATATTTAATTTTTCACAATAACGATGAAAACGGAACGAGCGTTCAATACGAACCTTACGATGCAAAATTAACGTGAGAGCTTGCATAACCAGTGTGAAAATATAAGGGGACATCGGATCGCCCTGTCTCAGACCTCTTTTACCACTAAAGAACCCGTGTAAGTTCCCATTCACGGATATCGAAAAGGAAGAAGTGGTTATGCACTCCATTATCCAATGAATCATCCTATCGTGGAAACCATACCCAAAAAGAATATCACGAATGAAGTCCCAACTGACCGTATCGTAAGCTTTCTGGATATCAACTTTAAAAGCACATCTAGGCGGACCATTATTAGTGTGATAATTATGCATTAACTCTTGGGTCAAAAGGATGTTATCAGAAATCCTACGCCCAGGCACAAACGCAGACTGATTGATATCAATTAACGACTCCAAACCCTTCATCATACGAACCGAGATAATCTTGGTAATGCATTTATATAAAGTGTTGCAGCACGAGATGGGGCGAAAATCATTAGGAGTCACAATGTTGGTCACTTTGGGAATAAGGGCAATAATAGTGTGGTTTACCTGTTTAAGGAGACTTCCTTTTCTGAAAAATTCATGAACCGCCATACAAACATCTTTCCCAACAATATCCCAAGAACTTTTGAAGAAGGCCGAGGAAAACCCATCAGGACCCGGCGCTTTGGAATTCCCAATAGAGAAAAACGCATCCTTGATTTCCAAATCGGATATAGGTCTAACCATAAGCTCCGCCTGAGAGGCCGTGAGCTTAGTAGTAAAAATCTGATTATCCGGTTTTCTCAATGGTTGCAAATCAGAGCCAAAGATGTTCATAAAATGATTAACAAACACCGAAGGAACATCCAACCCCTCAAATAAACGACCCTGAGCATCACTTATAATATCAATACGACCCCTATGGTTTCGCATTTTCAAGGAATTGTGAAAGTACGCAGTGTTAGAGTCACCAAGCTTTAACCAATCAACTTTAGCCTTCTGTTTAAGGAATTCTTCCTCATCTTTAGCCGCCTCATGATAAGCCTTGAGATAACTACTCTGCTCCCGAATCAACTCCAAATTCGTAGGGTCAATGTCTAGCCGGGTTTGACAAGCATCCAGAAGGGTTCTAAGATCATTAACTTTCTTGTGGAGATTGCCTTGCCGGTGCAGCAAGGAGCGGATAGGATGTTTTAAGTTTTGGAGTTTCTTTACCACGCGAAACATGTGATAACCATTCACCTCAATATTCCAGCCATTAGCAATAATATCATTATAACCCGGTTTTCCAATCAAGAAATTAGGGAATTTAAACGGTTTAGGCTTACCTTTAATAAGAGAGGGGAATTTCAATAGACATGGAGAGTGGTCTGAAATCCGGTATGGGAGGAACACCGCCGAAGAATCATTAAAAATCTCCATGAATTTAGAGTTTCCCATCACCCTATCAAGCTTTTTGAAAAGACCCATACCCGTTTTCGGTTTATTGCTCCAAGTGAATTGGAGTCCGACCCCATTAATATCCTCAACTTCAATGTTCTTAACACAATCACGAAAATCAAGCATCCCAGTGGAGATTTTGGAAGAACCATGTAGGCTGTATTCCAAATTAAGAGCACAATTAAAATCTCCTAGTAAAGCCCAAGGTTTACCACGAGTGAATTGATTATGAACAGTAAGATTGTGCCATAACTCCCTTCTTTTCAAATAACAATTCTCAGCATACACAAAAGAACCATACATCACCTTGCTATCCAGCTTAAACTTTAACTGAACGTGAAGAACCTGGTTCGAATAATCAATAACCATAAGATCAACCAAATCCGTATTCCACCCCCACAATAATCCGAGTACCTTTATCACAAACACTACCATTACTGGTCCAATCCCAATTTTTACAAATCTTCTTACAAACATCAAAAACCGCGTTTAATTTGACGTGAGACTCAAGAATAGCACACACCTGAATATTATTCTCTTGGATTACCTTACGAACCTCTTTTTGTTTAAGAGGGCGGTTCAACCCTCTTATATTCCAAGTGGCGATGGTACCCATTAAACACCCAATTCACCAGGTGTGCTTGCACCCTCAGAACCAATATCCGCTTTCATAGCTTTAGCCACATCCGTAAACAGCTCCTCCACATCATCATCATCTGCATCACTTTCCGATTCGTCCGCCAAATTACCAAACCGGTTACTGGTTTGGACAGCATGCTTTTCCTTTAACTGGACCCCCACAGCCATAGGAGTTGTAGGTTTTCCCACAGGATGATTATTGTCTTGTCCTTGAGCAGATGGTTTATTTATAGGTTGTGACACAGCAGGTTTAACGACCGGTCGATAGACAAGATTATGTTTTTTGACTTGCGTATTAACTTTTTTCTTTCCCTTCACCCTCTGGAAACCATCATCATTAGTGACTTTCGTTGGTTCTTCATTTAACTTTTTATCATGAACTTGTTTCGGGCATTGAGTGTTCGAATGACCAAACACCTCACATAGAGAACATCTGGGGGGCTCCCAATCATATTCAATCTTAATCTCCGAGATCTTATTTGTCTCCCCCCCACGTATCCGGAACAGCAACAACAAGCTTCCTTTTAATATCCTGATTTGCCTGAAGCTCAACCTGGACTCTAGCAAAGCTACTTCTTCCCCACGATTCCTTACACATATTGGCAGTATAAGAATCCATACTTATCGGATCCCCAATTCTTGACGCGAGCATACTTAGACCCTCCTCAGTAAAAGCACCCAGGGGAATGTTCTGTAATTTGACCCAAACCGGAACAGACCGTACATCCTCCTTCTCCAAATCTGACTCCATAGTCCAAATATGAAGAATAATGGGGACATTCCTAATCATCCAAGGACCATCTTCAATCAACTTCATCATCCCAGCTTCCGTATGAAACTTGAAAAAGAAAAACCCTTTCGCATTCATCATAAGTCTCGTTAGCCCATATTTGTTCCAATTTTTCTTAGCAAAATCCTCAACAACCGGAAAAGGAAGTCTATTACCCAAAAAATAGCCAAACAAAGTATTATTAAACCTTTCTTTAACTTTCTTGACAGATTCAACCGGGATAACCACATCAACTCCTTCCATTGTTGACTCCACATTTAATTTTCTTAATGTTACCTTCGATGTCTTGTTTTCAAGTTGCACAACACTCACATACGAAGGCTTAGAATTTTCCATCAGTTTTTCCTTCCCTACATCCCTCTGAATATAAGAAGATTCAGATCCAACACCTTGTTGTCATTCGAGACAAAGGCTGAAACACCTTCATCTTGTTTAATATTTAACGAATCTGATCCAATAGCCTTTTTATCGCTCGAACAACCACTATCTTTGTTCCCCATGGCTGAACATCCACCATCTTTGTTGCTAACATCATTTAAAGGAGCAATGAATGTAGTTTTTGCAGCAAACGAAACAGACGAACCCGTAACATTAGGGTTTTCCGATGAACCAGTTTTCAGAGCCCCCCTACGAGGGAGAACCCCATCAATATTCGTTACCCGATTAGCTGAAAACCCTTGCCTAACACGATCAACAAAGCCATTACCACCCTTCTGCTCCATGCACACCCAAGAATCACACCACACCCTGATCGGTCACAAAATAGCCAAGATACCCCAAAATCAAGATCAAGATCAGCCAATCAAACCAAATCGGCCAATAACAAGATCAAGATCCAAAGAATCTCAGCCAAGATCAAGGAACAATCTCAACCAAAATTAAAATCAAGAACAAGATCAAAATCCAAAGAAAAAATCTCAACCAAGATCAAGAAAAATCTCAGCCAAAAATAAGATCAAGAACACAATCAAGATCCAAAGATCAAATCGGCCAAGAACACAATCAAGATCCAAGATCCAAAGAACCAAGAATTCAACTCAACCAAGAACCAATCGGCCACACTAAGAAACCAATCAGCCAATCAGCCAAATCAAGAACGGCCAATGGATTAAGATCAAGCAACACCTAATCAAGACCAAGAAGAACAATCAAGATCAAGATCAATCAGCCAAGATCAAGATCCAAGGAACCCAGCACTCCAAGGAACCAATCAGCCAAGAAACCCTAATCAAGATCGGCCACTAGATCAAGAACACCAACACCGAATCAAGATCAACTAGGATCAAGATCAAGAAACCCAAGAAACGGCCAATAACAAACAACCCTAACCTTGATTAACCACAAGATTCTTAATCAATTAATAGGATATTATCGATCAAACTAAACTATAACAATAGCCGTGATCAATAACAAACCTGCTAATCAATCAGAACCAAGGATTAGATCAAGATTTAAGCAATAAAATCAAGAGAAAAACAAAACCCTAAGCGGCCGAAGGCACTAGGGTTTGAACTTCAAAATCGCCTCCTAAGCGTTTAGGAGTTGTTTAGGCAAATAACGCAATGCATGAAAGTTAACTAACTACTTAACACTACGTCATTACTTGAGAACATGAATAAAATAAATATGCAAATTATATGTGTCAAATAAACGTGCATGTGGGCCCATATCTCGGGTTCAGTTTCACAAGCTCCAACCGCGCAATTGAGTCGGGTCGTATCAACATCATCCTTATATTTTCTTATTGGAACAAATCTATAAATCTACTTTTTTTCACAAAAAAGTAAGTCCAATGTTATACAACTAGCCAATCATTTAAACCTAAATTCTCCTTTCAAAATACAAGATTAACTAGAATAAATTACACTAATCATAATCTATATCAATAAAGACCAGTTTACAACTTATATGCAAATGCAACTAAACTAGAATTTACTAACATAAGACGCATTTAACCATCAGATTAATGCCAAGCACCATAACTTGCACTTTTGCGGCATATACATTATTCAAAACCACATATATTTTCAAAATCTCCATCGTCTGAAACATCCATACAATTAATCAGGCTAATTCAAATACAGTTTTCACCCGTTTCATTCTATTAAACTATGATTTATGTGTTATATATGTTAAGGATTGTAATTAGGCTAGATGATAGTTTACCATAATTAGTTGTATGTGCTCTATATTAAGAGTCTTCTATTATACACAATAATCATCAATACACAATATACAATTTCCATACCAAGATTATTTTGGTATCAGAGCCTGGTCGTCCAATCTTAATTCCGCCGCCAACTTTTTTTTTCTCCTGTAAATTTTTCTTTTTGCTTCTTCTAAACTGCCCACAATGGCCATAGTAACCTTTACCACATAACACAAAACAAATCACAATTCTCACAAGTTTGGTTTCAAACTAAGTCCTACCAACTATGGATTTTGGAAAACAATGATCCAACCTTTTCTGATCACCAATGATCTTTTTGGCTATATCGATGGATCTATCTTCTGTCCATCAAAAACTATCCTCACCACATATGACAAGGATCCAGTAACAACAGTCCTAAACCCTAACCCTGAGTATTCAGCATGGATCTCTAATGATGCTCATGTCCAGATGCTGCTACTTTCAACGATTTCTGAAGCCTCATTCAAGCATGTCCAAGGTGATACTTCTCGTGAACCATGGCTTGCCCTGGAACGTGCTTATGCACCACACACATCCTCACGAGAATACATTCTCAAAACACAGTTGCTAAAGCTCGAGATGAAGCCATAAGAAACGTCTGTTGATTATCTTACACGAGCACAAGAGTATTCGGATGCTTTAGCAAACATCGGTGAGCCCATGAAAGAAAAGGATGTCGTTATGCTGGCTATTTCGGGACTTCGGGAAGAATACAATTCCCTGAAGCCCACTCTGGTTGGAAGACAATCTGCTGTCACTCTTTTGGAACTTCCTGGCCTACTTTCTGATCATGAGTTCATGACAAAAAAAAGTTGATCCCACCATGCCGGCTGCCCAAGCCTTCACGGCTACAAACAGCCGTGATTCCACCAGTCTACGGCTTCCAACCAAAACAGTTAATTCTCTTCAGAAATTATTGACACAATTAGGCCTTACTGTGCACCCCACACAACAGCCAAACCTGGCCTTTTACACCACTCGTGGCATACCCAACCGCGGTTCCTACAATCGACGTGGTCATGGACGTTACAACAGTAGTAATCAAAACAACTGACAAAATGGCTCCACTACAGGTATTAATTCTAGATTTGCTTGGGCATGTAATCAAAATACGGTCTACGGTTCGTGCAACAGATGTGGCATTGCACACATTCCTTTAGAATGCCCCAACCATGAGCCTTCAACAATTCTTCCACAAAGACAGGCTCCACAAGCAAACCTTGCCCATCATTGCTCACAAGCATCATCATCATGGCTGCCAGACACTGGTGCAAGTAGTCATGTAGCTCCTGACCTCAATGGCTTTGATGAATCTGAGCCGTATTATGGTAAGGATACACTAATGGTTGGTAATGGCAAAAGTTTACCCATCTTTCACATTGCTTCTACCACAATTCATTCACCAAATAAAACCCTCTCTATTAACAAATTCTTCATGTTCCACAAATTAAACGAAATCTCCTTTCTGCACAACGTTTTTGTCATGACAATAATATATTCTTTGAGTTTCACTCTACCTTTTTTTGTGTGAAGGATACGGTTACCCGCACTATCCTCCTCATGGGTCCAAGTAAAGATGGTCTCTATTCCTTCCATCTGCCAAAGTTTAATCATGTTTCCAAAGTTGCTTTTTCCACTGTTCGAGCATCTCCCACAACTTGGCATCAAAGACTTAGGCATCCTCATTCATAGTTGTTAAAGTCTATGATTTCAAAAAATAAACTTCCTGTTACAATTAATTCTGTTTTTCCTTCTTATAATTCTTATCCTATGGGAAAATCTTCAAAAATGCATTTGTATGCTTCAAACCATAAAAGTGCATGTGTCTTGGATTTAGTATTTTGTGATGTTTGGGGTCCAGACCCCGTTACTTCCTTTTATGGCCATCGTTGTTTTTTACTTTGTGTTGATCATTATACTAGATACATGTGGTTATTTCCTATAAAACAAAATATGATGTATTTAGCACATTTAAACAATATCATAAAATGGTTGAAAGACAATTTCAAACACAACTCAAATCTGTTCAAACAGATGGGGGTGGAGAATTTTGAAACTTATCCTCTTTTTTCACAAACCTTGAAATTATGCATCGCCATTCTTGTCCTCATACAAGCGAACAAAATGGTTTCGTTGAGAGACGAAACCGCCATGTGGTCGAGACCGGTCTCACTCTCTTGGCACAATCCGGTGTTCCAAAGCGTTTCGGGAACTTTGCCTTTGAAACCGCAACATACTTGATAAACCGCATGCCCTCTCGCACTTCTTCAAATATCTCTCCTTTTGAGCATCTTTTTAATCGTAAACCTGATCTATCCTTCCTACGTTTGGGTGCCAATGTTTCCCTCATCTTCGCCGTATAATCCACACAAAATGGATTTCCGCTCACTACCTTGTATCTTTTTAGGGTATAGCTCCTCTCATTACGGGTACCAATGTCTCGATCCCATCACCAACCGCATTTATGTTTCCCGACATGTATGGTTTAATGAGGCATTTTTTCCTCTTCTCCAACCATCATTACCTACACCTCCCACACCCTCTCCTGATCCATACTTCTCATCCTATCCATCTCATGGTCCACATCACTATCCCTCCAGCCTAACTGACCAGCCATCCAGCCCAAATAACCAATCATCTAGCTCACTTGATTCCCATCATACCGACAATTCATCACCCAACTCTTCTATGACCCAAGATACAAACGGACCCACCCAACAAACGTCTCCACATCCTTCTTTGACCCATAATACTGATGTACTAGTTACAAACACCATCCCAACCTCGACTTCATCTACTACCCATACCCAACCACCTATCCAACATACATACAGCCGTCGATAAAGCACCACTGCCCAGCCTATTCCAACTTCCCCACAACAAAAAGTCAACCCCGTACCCAACCAATAAATCTTAGACAAAATCCTAAGCAGAGAACACCCTACAATGCCTCTGCTTTTCACACCTTCACAGACTCTTCCTCAACCGAACCCCACCTTTGCTATTGCCAACAAAAGTCCTCAAACCACCTTTTCCTAATGCTAATGTTGTTGATTGTAAATGGGTGTACAAGTTGAAATGTGATGAAAAAGGAAATATAAAATGCTACAAAGCTCGCTTGGTAGCAAAAAGGTTCAATCAACAGCCGGGAAGTGATTATCATGAGACATTTAGCCCCATGGTAAAATCCACTACTGTACGTGTGGTTCTATTACTTGCTGTCACAAGGCAATGGCCTTTTCGTCAACTTGATGTGCAAAATGCTTTCTTACACGGTGATCTCAAGGAAACCGTCTATTTACGACAACCACCAGGTTTCATTGATTCACAAAAGCCAAGTCATTTACGTTTGCTTCATAAGTTGTTGAGTTGAATATTTACAAAGGAAGATTGGAATCTTCTCAGCCTCCTCAAGAAATCGGCTAAGTATGGACTACGAGCAAGCTTGGACCATCGAGCGTGGTTTTACTACCTCGAGAATGGTGTTTCAAACCTACTACAGTGAAATCTTCTAAGTGTTGAACGCTTCGAGCAAGCTACACTTCACCAAGCAAGAGTGTTCTTCATCGAGTATGGATTGCCAATCGAGCAAACAACTTGATCATCCAGCTTAAACCAAGTGTTCCGAGCACATTGGTGGGTCGAGCATGGATGCAATAAAGAAGATGCCAAATGTTCTAAGTATAGACTTCGAGCATGGATCAGTCCCGAGCAAGCTTTGCATCTGAGCATGCTAAAGATTGTTCAATAAGTCTCTAAGGCAGGATTGAAGACATCAAGAAGAATATGCTTGCTCGATGGACTTATTCGAGCAAAGCGAAGATTGGTCAAGAAGATTGGAGCATGCTAAGTAAAGTGTGCTCGAAGACTTGCATCGAGCATGCTGTGCATATCAAGTTTGCTAGAACAAGATATACCTTACTCGAAGACTTGTCTACACTTGTATTTTATTTGTCATTCATTAGTAATGATTAGGGTATTCTAGAAGGAATGTCAGGGGCCTATAAACAGTGTACTAGGTTTCCATTTATTGCATGCGTGGATAGGCACAGAATACGAGAGCACAAACATTCCAGCGAATATTCCTTTTATGTTTTCTCGTACAACCGCCACCGCCTTCACGAAACCCTAGACATTCCTTTCCATATTACACTAATGATATATTCAATATAGTGAATCTTTGTCTTTGACTATTATTCTTACTGAATATCTATTATTATTTCATTCCTTCACTTCCATCCGTTGAATATCTTGATTCTGCCGGGATATTCAATAGGCCTACGGGTTTATTAGATCTGTGTGTTCTTGTCAACCTATTAAGGTTTGCACCAGGTCCGGTCCTGACAAGTGGTATAAGATCTTTGGAAGCTCACTGAAGGCCACGGGACTGAAGGTTTTGAAATAAAATTTGAATCTTTAAAGGGTTTTCGTCTGTAAAGGTCCAGATCTGAAAAGATGGACAACCAAGAAGTCTCTACAAACAAGATTCCAAGGCTACTCGTTCAGGAAAATTACATAAAATAGAAAGTGTTGTTTGAGGATGCTGTGAACTATAATGACACAGAACTTTGGGTTTCTATTCAAAATGGACCCTATGTTCCTTCTAAAGCAACTGGAAACAATCAAGCTGTTGAGAGACAAATGAAGAAAAGAGATGACAAAGCACTGTCAATGCTGAAATTAGGTCTCTCATGGGAAATATTGACAAGTGTGAATCATCACACCAATGCAAAAGATATATATAATGCTATGGTAGAAATGTTTGAAGGAAATTTCGAGCTAAGAGATATAAAAAAGGACGGATTGAAACAACAGCTTGACAAATTCAAGTTTAAAAAAGGTGAAAGGCTTAAATATGTGCTGCAAAGGTTTATGGCTATTGTGAATGAGATTAGAACCACTGATATGCAGATTTCTGATTTTGAACTAAACAAGAAACTACTGTCTTCTTTGTCTGACAAATGGTATACAGCCATCAAGTTCATCAAAGAGAAAGTTAATTTTCCTAATTTCAAGTTAGATGATGTCATATCATATCTACAGGCTGTTGAGCATGAAATGATTGAGAACAATATGATTAAGGAAGAGAGGCCAAGCTTTCCGGTGACAAATGCATTATGTGCACCAATGGGCAATCTCTCTATCAAGTCTCAGCAGCAGCCAATAGTGGAAGAGCCATCTGAAATAGGCTCAATGTGTGGAGGAAGTCAATCAAGGTTCAATGTCCAAATGATTGAAGATGACAATGCCTCAACGGCCAGTGGACAACCTCCATTTGTTCAGAGTTCAAGTCAAGGGACTGATTTGCAAGCATTATTTTCAATGTTTACTGATTCCTATAATGCCTTTGTTGCAAAGAATCTGATACACACAAGTGTGGTGCAAGAAGATTTAGAGCAAATTGATGCAGATGATCTTGAAGATATGGATCTTAAGTGGCAGGCTGCAATTTTGGCTGTAAGAAGTAAAAGACTATACAATAAGACTGGGAGGTCAACCATTTCTGGACCCAATGACAGAATAGGTTTTGACAAGTCAAAAGCCATCTGCTACAACTGCCAGAATCCAGGTCATTTTATAAGGGAATGCAATTTACCAAAACAATTTGGAAATCAAGTGAATCAAGCACAATTTTATCAAAACCAGCATCAAAACTATCAAGGCTACCAACAGAGAAACCAACCCACAAATCATAATCCTTATCAACATCAAAACAGACCCCAACAGCAACAGCCTCCTTAAAGACACAACCAGTTGCAGATACAGGGCAACCAGAACAGGGGAAATGTGGATGTGAACCAGAATAAGGATCAAGGGAATGTTGCAGTGACAATGGTTCCTCAAGATGGTGAATTTAATGGGAGCAATCATGCTGCAAAATTGAGAAGGCCAATGTTGCATATATGGCTATAGTGCATTAAAAGGGAGAATCATCTAACTCATAGGTACACTCTGAACCTTCTATTTCTGAACTTCTTTTAATAATTGATGATCTCAACAAGGAAGTTGGAAATTGGAAATCTGAGTGTGGAGAAAGGAAGTTATGCTGAATGTGTATATGGCCACTGAAGCAACATATGAAAATCAAATCAAGAGCCTTGAAGAAGATTGTATGCAAGCTTGCATGACTCAATCAAGGATGAATACTGAAATTGAGGGGCTGAAGAAAATGTATACTGAAGAGAAGCTCAAGAACTCAGAGTTGTTGATACAAATGGAATTCTTGAAGAATCTTGTTTCAACAGGAAACATAGTGGGATATGTGGAAAAGATGAGTCCAGAAGAGAAGTACAAGAAGGTTCCACCACCATTTTGTGACAAATATCCATTAAAGGTTGACAAAGAAAACAGAGAAGAATACTTGAAGAAATTTAAAAATGTGTTTGAAGACAAGGAAGAGTTTGTGGAGAAGTATGACAATGTGACAGTTAACAAAGAAGGTGAGTTTGTGATGAAGGAAACAACTACACCACCTGAAAAGGAAGTGAAGCAAGATGCAACTAAGAAAAAATGGAGTGAATATTCTAGTGAAGAAAGCACTTACAGCTGCAGAAGTGAAGGATCATCTGATCACAAGAGGAAGAAGAAGACATCAAAGAAGAAAACTGGTGATCAACTACTAAAGATGCCAAAAGTGACTCCCAAACTGAGGAAACACTATGAACAGATGAGAAGGGAACACAAGGTATTTGATATTTATGAGAGGTCTCAATCCAAGAACAAGAATAACCAATCAAGAAGCCACTCAAATGAAGAGTTCTATGCTCCTATCTACCCTGTGTTCTCAAATCATGAACTCTTTGACATTGGTGATGTTGATTATGGGCCAAGAAGGAGATATGTGGCAGAAAAGGATGTGAGCTCATCAGGTACCCCTGCAAAGTTGAAGACCATTAAGTTTGTGAAAGAGAAGTATCCACAGATTCCTGAAGTGAACAGACCAATCAAAATGGAGTTCAGCAAGTCTTTGTATCCAAAAACCTCCTTAGGTTTTGACTTTCCAAGACCTAGTGAAAAAATTAAAGACAAACAATTACTAGAGGATATGGGAAGTTTGCCAAGGTGTGGTGCAAAAAGTGTGATGCCTATGGACATCACACTGATTCTTGTTAGGTGGAACAAGAAGAGGAATACTTCATTCCTGACATTGTATGTGGATTGGACATGAAAGCATACAAACAAATGTATGAAAGGTACCTGAATGAAGAGAAGAATCCATCAGATGATGAATATAAGTGACTGAAGCTGGAAAATAGGTTGAAAACAGTTTTGAAACTAAATGAAAAATCAAGCCAATCTGAAAAGACTGTCAAAAATAAGAAACCTGGCATGAAAGAAAAGGGCAAAATGAGACCAGGAGTTTTGAATGGAGATGAGAAGTTTCTCCTAAAACAAGGTTTTGAACCTAAAGGCTTTTAGTGGAAAACAAAGGAAGAGGTGTTGAAGAAGAAGGAGACTGTGATTGAACAAGTTGAAGTGAAGAATGTTGAAGCTATTGTTGAATATGGATATGATTATGATGAATCATGTGAATAATACATCAAGATCCAGTTCCAACCCCTTTTGAAGTTCAAATTGACTCTGATTTACAAACTGATGAAGTTTGTAACTCAGAATGTAACTGATCTTCTTGTGTCTATATGTGCAGGAATAGTCCTCAAATGGAAATGATATATGGTACATGGACAGTGGATGTTCCAGACACATGACCTGTAACAGAGAAGCACTTATGAATTATGAACAAAAATATGAAGGACCGGTAGCCTTTGGCAGTGATGAAAATGGAGGGAATATTGTAGGAAGAGGCACACTGACCAATGGCAAAGTATCCTTTGAGAATGTGCTACATGTTGAAGGACTACAATACAATCTGCTTAGTATTTCTCAAGTGTGTGATAAAGGATACAAGGTTTCTTTTAATGATGCACATTGTCTCATCCTGAAGCCTGAATTCATCATCCCACCAAAAACGATAATGATGATGGCTCCAAGGAATGGAAATCTCTATGAACTGAGAATGAAGAATGCTATCTCTAGAGGTGGTTTATGCTTTGTATCAAAGTCCACTGAAAATGAAAAAAATTGTGGCATAGAAAAATGTGTCAAGTAAATCTCAAAAACATGAACAAGCTTGTGAAAGGAGAGCATGTCATAGGTCTTCCTATAAGAGAATTCAAATTAGAAGAAAAATATTCTTCCTGTCTCCGAGTAAAACAATACAAATCCTCACACAAGAGCAAACTGATTAACTCAATTGATGAGGTTTTGGAACTACTTCACATGGATCTGTTTGGTCCTGTAAGTGTTCCAAGCATTGGAAGGAAGAGATTCTGCCTGGTAATAACTGATGATTTTTCAAGGTTTACATGGGTCTTCTTCATGGGAAACAAAGATGAGACTCCAGAATTAATCAAGAATTATGTATTGAAAATGGAGAATCAACTTGAAAAGAAGGTGAAAGTGATTAAAAGTGACAACAGTGCAGAGTTCAAGAATGGAATCATGAAAGCACCTACACTTCTAAAGGAATCTTTCAACAGTACAGTTCTCCAAGAACCCCTGAACAAAATGGTGTTGTAGAAAGAAGAAACAGAACATTAATTAAAGCTGCAAGAACCATGATAACTGATGCAATCTTACCAGTGACATTTTGGGCAGAAGCTATCTACACTGCATGCTATGTGCAATACAGAGTTCTTTTAAACAAGACACATAACAAGACTCCATATGAGATTATCTTCAAAAGAAAACCTTATGTGAAGTTCTTGAAGCCATTTGGATGTAAATGCTCACTGTTGAACACAAAGGACTATCTTAACAAATTCCAATCTAAATCATTGGAATGTTTCTTTGTGGGCTATTCATCTCAATCAAAGGCTTACAGAGTCTATGTTAAAGAGCATATGGTTGTAATTGAGTTCTCAGACGTTATCTTTAATGAAAATCACTTCAATAATGTAGAAGGACCAAAATGGTTGCTTGATTTAGAGAAAATGATTTAAGTCATTCAAGATATATAATGAATATATGGATGACAACATGTTCAGAACAAGCATTGAAGAAAAAGGGAAGCAAAAGAAGATTGATCTAGACAAGCTGAGGTCAGCTGTTGCATCAAGAGAACAGGAATATAACTTTGAGAGAAATGACAGAAGAACAAATGAGATTGAGAACAGTGATCATGAAGCAGCAATTGAAATCTCTAATGATGGTCCAAGTGGAATAGAGAATGAACCCATGCAGAGTCAACCTGAAGAGACAGAAAGAAATGAAGACAGGTTCTAGTCATTGTTTGACTCTCTGCAGATCGGGAACAATGAAGCATCCACATCAGAAACTATTTTCAATCAAGAGTCAGATCAAACTGATGAAGAAACTCAAAATGAAACTTCTGATGTGAACATGACAAATCTAGATGCTGAAGTAATTGCAGATCAGATTGTTCAGACTTCCTCAGTTGAAAGAGATCATCCTGCTGAGAATATCATTGATGACTTGCATGAAAGAGTGACAAGAAGTTCATCTGAAAGAGCAAACAGATGTCTTTATGCCTGCTTTCTCTCCCAAGTTGAACCCAAGAATATCAATCAAGCCTTGAAAGACAACAGCTGAATGGAAGCAATGCAGGAGGAGTTAGCTCAATTCAGGGACTTACATGTTTGGGATTTGGTTTACAAACCTAGAAGAAAGTATGCAATTGGCACCAAGTGGGTTTTCAGAAATAAGAAGAAAGAAAGAGGGATAGTCATCAAGAATAAAGCAAGACTAGTGGCTCTAGGATGCTTACAAGAAGAAGGGGTAGACTTTGAAGAAGTCTTTGCTCCAGTTGCCAGACTAGAAGCCATTATAATATTCTTAGAATATGCAGCATCCATAAACATCAAAGTCTATCAATTGGATGTCAAGTCTGCACTCTTGAATGGGAAGATTGATGAAGAAGTTTATGTGCCACAACCTCCAGGATTTGAATACCCAATTCATCCAAACAATGTGTACAAGTTGAGCAAAGCATTGTATGGACTACATCAAGCTCCTAGAGCTTGGTATAATGAGCTCTCAAATCACCTTCTGGATAATGGTTTCAGTAGAGGATCAGTTGACAAAACCTTGTTTTACAAGAGGAACAAAAGAGCCCTACTGTTGGTTCAAGTATATGTTGATGACATTATTTTTAGATCAACAAATGAACAAATGTGCAAAGATTTTGAGCAAGTCATGAAATCTAAGTACAAAATGAGCTCAATGGGATAAATGATTTTCTTTCTTGGATTGCAAGTGCAACAGAAGATTGATGGAATATTCATCAACCAATCCAAGTATGTGCAAGAAATTCTAACCAAATTCAAATGCCAGGACTACAAGAAAGTGTCCACTTCAATGGACACTCATGAGAAGATGGTGGCAGATGAAAAGGGGGAGCCAGTTGATCAACATGAATATAGGGCCAAGATAGGATCACTAATGTATTTAACAGCTTCAAGGCAAGATATCATGTATGCAGTCTGTGTATGTGCAAGATTTCAAGCAAACCCCAAGGTTTCTCACATGTTAGCTGTTAAGAGGATATTCAGATACTTGAAAGGAAAACCAAACTTGGGAATCTGGTATTGATATAATGCTTAATATACATAAATCCCGTGTACATTTTATATAATATTTTATTATTTTATGTTCGGTTTTTATTATGATTTGTATACTGCTAACATAATTGAATAATGTAGGTTCCGGGACTTGTTCATGGTCAAAAAGGGTGAAAAATGAGCTAAAACACCGGTGAACCAGAGCATCAGAGAATTAAACCGGACCGCATCAGAATTGAACCAGACCACATCAGGAAACGAACCAGACCGGTCAGCAACCCTAGCCCGCACGACGCGCGACCGGAAGGCAAAACGCAGCCGCGCGGTGCTCCGGGGACCCTATTTCTCAAATTTTCATCGGTATTTATCAGTTTTTGGGCCCAGAAAACCTATATAAACACCCCTAAACTTAATCTTGAGCATACCCTGTGAACCAGAGCTGAATTTGGAGTTTCCTGGAGCTTAGGATTGCAATCTTTGGTGGGTTTGAAGGCTAGGAATCAGCCGGTGAAGTGCTTATCATCCAAGAACGAAGACCACGGGTTTTATCGCCTTTAATCTTCCATTCTTATGTATTTTCGCCATGAATTCTTTATTATTGTTTTGTTTTATTTTATGATGTTAGGCTAAACATTATAGACTGCCTAGGCTTATGATGAACCTACTTTGACGTTGTGTTTTAATTTGGGATTTATTTACCGTTATGGTTTTATGATTTAGTAAAAGGTTTAATTATATTAAATTTATGTGTATGGATATTTAGGATTGTTTGATTAATTGTTATTATTCCATAATTGCCTTGATTATTATTTGTCATTATGATAGGTTGCTATTAGGTCATCTACTTTGTGTTTTTGACTATTTTATGATTGATTCGCGATTAGATTATAGGAATAACAATTATTAATTAAATAAACCTAAGTGTACTGCTAACCTAAATCTGTAAAGTGCTAGGTTATTAATAGATCTTTATTATTTGATCTTGCTAGATTAGTTCTTCGTAAGGAGTCCGTCTAGGTTTGATTATTTAATTATTGTCTATTGAATCAATTAAATATATTAAACTGCCTTTGATTTCCGCGCTGTAAGGTAGGATTTCGTATAAAGGAACTAAGTCATAAATAATTAGGTGACCGTAAGGAAACTTGATTTTTAATACTGGTGTGCGTTAAAACTTATTAGAAACCCATAGTTGTCTCTTGAGAAGGGTCAGGGGTCCTGTTCGGGTTTTCTCTTAGGTGTCTTGTTTATGATCTCAGTTCCATAACTAAGTATTCTCCCGGTTAATTGATAACTGAAACTTAGGGGATTCTAGCCTAGGTGGTTGTTCATCATCGTCTGAATTAAGTCCAAGTTATAAGTTTTGTCGTCTTTGGTTTTCTTAATTAGTTTAAATTAGTTTATTAGTAAAACCCCCTTAAACAAATAATAAATAAATAGTCATGTCTGTAGTTGAGTCTAATTTAGCTAGTTTACGTAATTTAAAGAGTCCGGTGGGTTCGATATCCGGACTTACTTAGCTGTACTAGAGTCGACCGGTTCACTTGCCGGTTAGTATTTTTTGTTAAGTTAAGAGTCTAGAATTTATTACTTGGTGTCTAGATTAGCGTGTTTTTATTAGACTACTTTTAGCACATCAAGTTTTTGGCGCCGTTGCCGGGGACTCTTGGCGATTGCGTTATTAGTTTGATTAGATTTATTTGCTACATACGTGCTACTTGTTTTGTTTTGTCTTTAAGTCATTGGAGTCTAATTAATTTTAGTTTAATTTTAAGTCTAGTTTATTTTATTTATTCTTAGTTTTTATTTTAATATTTACATAGAGTCTATTGATTTGATCTTGTGTGTTTTTCAGGTTTATGCCACATCATCGTTCGCAAGGACCACCTCCGTTAAAGCCAGAAGCCAGTTCATCATCACCGACATCATAGATTCTCCACCGAATTCATCACCACACAGTTCACCGCCGTCGAGTCCCAGAACCATTCCCGATATTCAAATGGCCGACAACCGAACCGTTTACCAACAAGCCTTCAAGGGTCTCACCGGAGATCACTCGCCCATCATCACCCCCGCAATCAATAACCCTAATTCCTGTCAGATTCCATCTTATGTCATAACCAATCTCACTTAGAGTAATCTATTCCATGGCCGTGACGATGAAGACGCACTAGCGCACATCAACCGTCTCACCCGTGTGCTCAGAACGTTCAATTTACAAGGTGCTAATGAAGATGCCATTTTCCTCCATTTGTTCCCGTTTTCACTTACGGGTCGTGCCACCACCTGGCTCGATTTGCAACCTGCTGGAGCATTCACTACTTGGGAGGCGCTGCGTACCGCTTTCTTGAAGAAATACTTCCCGCCTGCCAAAGCATCTCGTCTCCGAGGTCAGATTTATTCTTTACATATGGAGCCGGACAAGCCGTACTATCAAGTTTGGGAGCGTTTCCAGAACTTACTGTCCCGTTGTTCACAGCATGGTCTTACTCCGTGGGCCCTGGTCGAGAAGTTTTACAAAGGGTTGACATATGAGACACAAGCTCGTTTCGACACTGCTGCTGGAGGTAATTTAATGGATAAGAAAATTGTAGTATAGTGTAATGAGTTGTTTGAAAGTTTTGCCCAGTCCGAGTTTGCTAAAAAGCCACGTAACGTGAATTCAAATGCCGTCACTAGTACACCCTCATCCGTCCGAGGTGTGCACCAGGTTAATCTGGATACTAGTGTGGCTGCTGCCTTAGAAAGTCTAACCAGTGAGATCAAAAACCTTAAGGCTAAGATAGATAAGTGTGAGCCGTGTAGAGGAGGGCATGGGACTTCAGATAGTCCATTGATGGATCAGGAGCAGGTAGAGTTCATAGGAGGGCAGAATAGGGTTCTTAATGCATTTAATGGTAATAATAATTCAAACTGGAACAACTATAAAAATAATAACTATAATTCTAATTGGCATTCTTCCGGTACACCCCCTGGTTTCCAACCAAGTTCAAATCTTAACTGGGGGCAGGATCAATCATTTAGTGGGGATCAAAGTAGTCAAGGTGGGAATAATAGGCCAGATCTGTGTAAGAAGTTGGATGAGATGATGTAGAAAATCATTACTAGAGATCAAGTTACTCAAAAGACTCTTGTCGAGCATGATCTACTTGTTAAGAATCAACAATCAGCTATGCTCGACATGCAAAGGACCGTAGGTGATATAGCCCGACGTTTAGATGAGAGACCCCTAGGTCGGTTTTCAGGTTCTACTCAGCAGAATCCGGCCACTCAAATAAATGTCATTTCTACTCGTAGTGGTAGGGTTTTAGGTCCGGAGAGAGAGATTGAGGTAGAGGAGAGTGATGAGTTTGTGGTTGAGGAGATAGTGTTAGAGACTCCTGAGAGGGTACAACCTAGGTTAGACCCAGCAATTACCGCACCAACCAGTGAGTCCATAGTTAGAGGAAGTGAGGAAAAGAAACCAAGAGATGTTAGGCCTTCACCACTTATAGATCATGCTCGTATGCCGTATCCAGCCCGTGTTAAGAATCAGAAATTCAGAAGAGAGTACGGGAACTTCCTACATATGTTTAGGCAGCTTAGGATTAATCTTCCATTTATCGAGGTCCTCCAGCATAAGCCGAAATAGGCCAAGTTCTTGAAAGATATTCTTAAGCAAAAGGAAAGTCTGGAGGAGCTTTTGACCGTTCCACTGAACGGAGAGTGTTCGGCAATAGTTCTCAATAAGGTACCCGAGAAGTTACCCGATCTCGGTGTTTTTACTGTTCCATGTTTATTCGGTAGGGATACCTCGTGCCAAGCTTTAGCGGATCTAGGAGCTAGTATAAACTTAATGCCATATTCGTTGTTTGAAAAGATACGCTTAGGAGAGCTCACACCCACCCGCATGACCTTGTCTTTAGCTGACCGTTCGGTGAAGTACCCTAGGGGGATAGTAGAAAACTTGCTCGTGAAAGTCGATAATTTGGTTTCCCTGTAGATTTTGTGGTTTTAGATATGGAGGCCGATGAGAGAGTTCCTATTATTTTAGGTCGTCCATTCTTACGTACTGCTAGGGCACTTGTAGATGTTTTTGATGGTAGGATCACTCTTAGAGCCGGCGACGATAGCGTCACTTATGTTGCTAAATCCATGAGACACCCGAGTGGTCAAGACGGTCTCATTGATCCATGTTATCCTGTTTATGTGATTGAGTCTTTTATTTCGGGCATGGATCCACATCTTGAGCACCCCCATTCCGTCAGAGTTTGTTTAGAGGAGGAGAGAGAGGTCGCGAGTTCCCAAGAGGCGATGGAGTTTGATAGAGAGAGAGGTGGTGGTCTGCAAAAGTTTGTGGAGTTTGGAAAAGTTGGAGATAAGAGGAATAAGATTGAAGATGAATGGTCGTATCGTGATGCAGTTTCTTGGAGGACCATGGAGTTTTACCGAGGTGGAGGAAGCTCCACTTGGGCAGCTGAATAGATCACATAGTAGAGTGTCTTGATTAAAAACTCAAGTGTAGAGTTTGTATTTTTGTCCTATCTTTATTTTTGAGTTGTGTCGAGTCACTAACATAGATTTTGGTAGTTCTTCTTTGTTTTTGTTTTTTAAGTTTTGTAGGTTTTGAGCTAGAAAAATGACCCCCATGAAGTTTATTGCAAAATTCAAGTGTGGGGATGGAGCAGCCGAACTATATACTTTTTATTATTAGCTGCTATTTGTTCAAGTTCTATATATAGGGTGGATTGGTTGGTCTGGTGAAATACTTTGAATGTTTTAACATCTATCAAATTGATAAGATATGTTTTAAATATTGTTTGTGTTTTCCGCTTCCGTTCGTGAGTTAGAGAATGAGATATTGTTTGATGCGCACGTTTGGAGTTGGAGGGCATACATGGAAGAAGACTTTGGCATCATATCGTCATTCGCATATTACCAGCTAAGTCTTTTCCATTATTTATCTTGCTTGTTTATTTTTATTTTTATTTTTGTTTTTATTTTTTGGTTTTTAGTTTTTTGTATTCCGATTTTCTTTTTATTTTCTTCCTTATCCTTGCATTGAGAACAATGCACAATTTAAGTGTGGGGATAAGACATTTGAGTCGTAGTTAAATTTTTAATTAAAAAAATTGAAAAAGTTTTGAAAAATGTCCCTTAATTTTGTTTCTTTTTGCACTTAAATGGGAGATGAGGATACTTATCGGGAATCAGCTTTTCAAACTACTAATAATATGAGATAATATTAAAGAAGGCGTACTTAACTTGGGATGTGTCGGTAGGCCCAACTAGTCTTGAAAGGTTTTCCATTGCATATTCTTAATAAACCTAATTAATCTTAAATTTTGTGGGTTCTCATCCTAAGGGGGATAGTGAAGCTAAAATTCGATTAGGTATAGAGAGTATTACCATAAGCTGATTAACCTAAGGTGGTGAAAATTGAATGCACTTTAAAATTAGCACGCCACTCCATTTTATGAAAATAAATAAAGAGTGGTGGCGCCCGCAAATGTCCAATTTTATACGAGCTTTAGTCTTTAGTTATATATTTTTAGGTAAACGATGCCTAAGTGCACAATAAATAAATAAATAAATAAGTATTCCAAAATTTGATCTGAAAATAAAAAGTAAGGAAAGTTATGTAATGAAAAATGCCAAAGAAGCATTCTCAAAAAATAGAAAAAGAGGCCAAAGTGCACATACTAGACGAGACTGAGAGTTTACGTGTTACCAAAGGAATGGCGACTCTGAGGGTACACTATTGGGGCTCGAAAGTTTCTAGTCAATAAATATTTTCTTAGGGCATATATAGGACGAAATCCAATAATATTTAGGGCGTGATCGTATGACCTCACTTGACCTATCATCCATAATTCCATCTAAGTGCATTTTCTTCTTACCATTAAGGGGTTGTTATCTTACGATGATATGTTGAACCATTTTGCTTCAACTCGATTATTTTTAATTGTCTTTACTATGCTTGAGATGGGGTAGGTGGATCTTAACTCCAAAGGTGTGAGACCCATAGCTTTTTGATATCACATGAACTTAAATGCTTAATGTGCGTGGGGACTTGATAGGCTTGGTGGCTGGGTTTAAGTGGACAACAATATCGGCAATCGCGGTTTTTACGTTTATCTGAGCTTTAAGATAACCTAATATGTTTTTAAGACTGTATTTCTCCGATACTGATCCCATTGCAATAAGACTTTTTCAGGGACAAAAAAGAGATAAGTGTGGGGATATTTGATATAATGCTTAATATACATAAATCCCGTGTACATTTTATACAATATTTTATTAGTTTATGTTCCGTTTTTATTAGGATTTGTATACTACTAACATAATTGAATAATGTAGGTTCCGGGACTTGTTCATGGTTAAAAAGGGTGAAAAAAGAGCTAAAACAAGCCAAACCGGTGAACTGGAGCATCAGAATTGAACTGAACCGCATCAAAATTGGACCGGACCGGTCAGAAACCCTACCCCGCGGCGCCGAGCGACCGGAAGGTAAAGCGCCGCCGCGCGGTGCTCCGGGACCCCATTTCTTGAATTTTCTTCAGTATTTATCAGTTTTTGGCCCAGAAAACCTATATAAACACCCCCTAAACTTAATCCTGAGCATACCCTGCGAACCAGAGTCAAATTTTGAGTTTCCTGGAACTTAGGATTGCAATATTTGGTGGGTTTGAAGGCTAGGAATCAGCCAGCGAAGTGCTTATCATCCAAAAACAAAGACCACGAATTTTATCGCCTTTAATCTTCCGTTCTTATTTATTTTCGCCATGAATTCCTTTATTATTGTTTTGTTTTATTTTATGATGTTAGACTAAACATTATAGACTACCTAGGCTTATGATGAACCTACTTTGGCGTTGTGTTTTAATTTGGGATTTATTTATCGTTATGGTTTTATGATTTAGTAAAAGGTTTAATTATATTAAATTGATGCGTATGGATATTTAGGATTGTTTGATTAATTGTTATTATTCCATAGTTGCCTTGATTATTATTTGTCATTATGATAGGTTGCTATTAGGTCATCTACTTTGTGTTTTTGACTATTTTATGATTGATTCGCGATTAGATCATAGGAATAAGAATTATTAATTAAATAAACCTAAGTGTACTGCTATCTAAATCTGTAAAGTGCTAGGTTATTAATAGATCTTTATTATTTGATCTTGCTAGATTTAGTTCTTCGTAAGGAGTCCGTCTAGGTTTGATTATTTAATTATTGTCTATTGAATCAATTAAATATATTAAACTGCCTTTGATTTCCGCGCTGTAAGGTAGGATTTCGTATAAAGGAACTAAGTCATAAATAATTAGGTGACCGTAAGGAAACTTGATTTTTAATACTGGTGTGCGTTAAAACTTATTAGAAACCCATAGGTGTCTCTTGAGAAGGGTCAGGGGTCCTGTTCGGGTTTTCTCTTAGGTGTCTATTTTACGATCCCAGTTCCATAACTAAGTATTCTCCCGGTTAATTGATAACTGAAACTTAGGGGATTCTAGCCTAGGTGGTTGTTCATCATCGTCTGAATTAAGTCCAAGTAATAAGTTTAGTCGTCTTTAGTTTTCTTAATTAGTTTAAATTAGTTTATTAGTAAAACCCCCTTAAACAAATAATAAATAAATAGTCATGTCTGTAGTTGAGTCTAATTTAGCTAGTTTATGTAATTTAAAGAGTTCTGTGGATTCGATATCCGGACTTACTTAGGTGTACTAGAGTCGACTGGTTCACTTACCGGTTAGTAGTTTAAGTTAAGTTAAGAGTCTAGAATTTATTACTTAGTGTCTAGATTAGCATGTTTTTATTAGACTACTTTTAGCACATCAGGTATCCAAAGAACAACTCCTTTGACCTGACTGCTTTCACTGAAAGTGACTATGATGGTTGCAACATGAGCAGGAAATCTACTTCAGGAGGATGCTTATTCTTAGGAAATAGGCTGGTGTCATGGCAATGCAAGAAGAAAACCACAGTGTCCATCTCAATTGCTGAAGCTGTGTACATTGCTGCATCTGCCTGCTGTGCACAGGTTCTTTGGATCCAAAACTGATTGCTGGATTATGGTCTAAATTTCTTACTCACTCCTATTTATATTGATAACACTGCTGCAATGTTTATTGTGAAATATCCTGTCCAACATTCAAAAACTAAGCATATAGAAATTAGGCATCACTTCATTAGGGACTGCAATGAAAAAGGGCTAATAGAAATGAAAAGGGTAGACACCACTGACAATTTGGCTGATTTGTTCAACAAACCATTAGACAAAACCAGGTTTCATTTTCTATTAAAATGCCTAGGAATGATAAATGCTGATGAAGTTTAATTGCTAATATGTGCTTAGATGAGATACTGAAATTTCTATCTGTTTATTACTCACTTCATGAATGTATGATTGTGTGACCTATGCTGATTATGCTTTATGTGTCTGATGTATTTTATGCTTACAAATGATTTGGCAGTATGTCTTGATTGTGTTTTGTGCTGATTATGTTTTGACAATCAACTGATTACTTGCATGTTTGTTGTGATTAATCTGAATGAACTGCTGAGTGTTCTGAAATCTATTTGAATCAAAGCATTGAAATGGCATACATCCATGACTGTTTGATTCTTAAGATGCATGATTCATATGCGCTTGAATGAATCTGTTTTTGTTTGAATGAATCATATTGTGCTGTTTTTGAAACGTTTGTAAGTTAAATGCTCTTTAAAGACAAAATTGTTTTCAGAAACCAAATACTAAATGATTAATCAAAGGTAAGTTTTTGAAACAATAAATGATTTTTGACTAAGCAAACTATTTTTTGTGATATCCAAGGGAAATGATAAGATTATTCAGTTGCAAGCTTTATAGAAGCTTGAAAAGGTTTTGTGATAGAAATAGTATCCAACCCTTGGGAAATGATAGAAAACTGTTTGATTGACCTAACACATTGATTATAGGCTTAAAAGTCCAAAATTCAGTCATTGACACTATTTGATAACTTTCTATGGTAAGTAGTTGTCTAAGTGATATAAACATAATGATAATGCTGAGTTTGATGTGGGGATACATTTGAAAATCAAAGTCTTTCTCTTACATATCTCTCCAAATGAAGGGCAGAAAGGTAATTATACAGTCATACACAAGCCTGTTAATGTATTGGTCACCAAAAACTTTTGTCTAAATGATTGAGCAGCTATATATATGCTACTATATAATATAATTAGATATTTAAAAAAAGGTATATAAATATGCTAAATATGAAAATTTTATATTTATAAAACTATTCAGACTTAAAGGGCACCATGGGAACTACAAGGGTGGGGCATTCAAATAAGTTCTAAACACCTTGAATGTAAGGCATGTAAGTTCGGATGGCGTGTAAGTCCAACGTTCAACCTTAAAGTCTTCTTTTCAATAAAACTGCTCAAACACTATTTTGACTAGTGCATCAGGGAGTTGAAGTCAAATTGGGGTGACTTTGAGAAAGCTAAATAAGCATTAAGAAGAGATTGGGGACAAACTAGATCTAAAGTGTTGACCATGCAAACTTTGACACTCAATTGAACCCTGATAATATCACTGAAAAACAATGATGACCATGAAAAGTTCATCTCAACTGTCAACCTGAACTAGGCCACAATAATGCCAACCATGAAAAGTTGTGAAAGTAATTAAACAGTATGATCCCATGTTGAGATCTTTCTATAAAATGTTTTACTTGGAATATTAACTGAAACTTGATCTCTTAGTTCACCTTAAACTAAATGCTTAGGTTAACTCAGTATCTAAAAGTTTATTCTTGATGAGTTTTGAAGGCTTAAGCATGATGTTTTTGTGTGTGACAATGTCTTTTTCATTAAACAAAGTTGAATTACTTGTCAAAATGTGGTCTGTTATGACAAAATTGTTTTCGAGCATGTTCTACCTGTTAGATTTGCTCTTTAAGTGCTTCGAGCATGCTTCTATGCCTGGTTTTGACAAACTGTTGCTCTTTGAGCACAATGATATGTAGTGGAATGTTTTCAAAGTCATTCGAGCACAGATCATGATACTCGAGCACATATCATGTGCTATGGGTTACTCTAAGTAATTCGAGCACAGATTCTTGCTTCTTTCACATGAATGTGCTTTTCGAGCACAAACTTTGTCTTGATAAATTTTTATAAAGTGTTCTCGAGCATGTGTACATATCGAGTACAAGTTGTCTTTTTCGAGCATGTTTGTAGTTCGAGCACAAGCTAAGTCATGATAGATTTCTTTAGTGTTGTCGAGCATGAGAGTATGCTAGATGCTTCAGATTGGATTTACGAGCACAAGAAATGGAATAATAGATTTTTTTAAGCATTTCAAGCATACGACTATGCTAGATACTTAGGTTTGGCTCTATGAGCACAGGATAAGAAATGATGACTTTGATAAATATTTCGAGCATGAGGATACTCTACGAGCATAGGTGACCATAGAATAATTCTCTAAGTATGTTCGAGTAGAGTTGATGATTTGGATGTGTTTCGAGTACGATTGACTGACTGAATATTTTTCTAAGTACCTCAAGCACATGAGATGTTTGTTATGTTTCGAGCAGAAAAGTTAACTCGAGCATACTGCTTATCTTTCTTGAACTGCATGAACTATGTATTGAAGAGTATGTGTTCGCGGAGATGAAGCTGACTGAATATTTTATAAGTATTTTCGATTATGATCTTTTGCAAACGAGCATGAATGAATGTATGTGTGTGAAAGTAGATTGAAAATTGGTTAAGGCAAGACCTCGAGCACAGTTGTATCTCGAGCAAACATGGAAATAACTGATAAATATGCTAAGTTTTCTCTCGAGCACACATTTAAATGAACATCTCAAACTGAATCGAGCATGCTTGAAATAGTAATTTTGAGTATACTGGGAGCCAGCGGTTTTGGCTGTATGCTCGAGCACAGCAGGTACATTAAATTACAAATTCAAAATTAAATGACATCTGGCGTGCACTAGACGACAAATTTATTTTGTACTGTATAAACGTTAGGTATAAAAGGGGGACTTAGAAAATTTTTCGAACATTCATCTTTCCCTCTCTCAACCTAAATTCATAATACCTCCTTGCTCGTGCTTCCCTTGTTGCTCGAAATCACTCGATTCTGCTTGATTATTGTTCGACAATAGCCATTAGCTCTATTTCGACCTTGGTAAGATATCGATTATGGTTTATCATATCTCCGAGCATCGAAATTAGGGTTTCTATTGAACAAGTTACTGACTGTTTATTTGATTTATGTAGGTTCACAAACTGTTACGGAACAGGTTACTGAAGAAGAATCTCTTCTTTAACTACTAGCCGCTATTGATTCTGCGTTTATAAATACTGATTATTTTCTATTTTGCAGAACTGATGGCCATGAGGTTCGAACCCAAGCACAACATGTGTGCCCGGTTGGAAGTAGATGATGAAAATAGGGAGTTGGAGTTCATAATAAATTTCCTTAACAACTCCAACATCCGGGTGGCACTTACAGAGAACCAAATAATTTACAGAAACCATATCACAGATTTCTGGGGTTCTGCTGCATATGTGAATGATATCAATGGAAGGAGAATAGAAGCATCTGTTTTGGATCAGGATATTGAAATAACTGAACGTCCATTAGTGTAGCTTTGCAACTAAATGACAATCATCAGGAGCTGCTCATGTATTCTACCAAGAGGCTGTTAAAGATATTCCAAGAGATGCTGGGATATCAAGGAGGTGTCCATGAAGGTCAATTCCAGAAGGAGAGCTTTCCATTGTTATACAGATTTTTAATACATCACGTGATTTAATCCTTATCTCTTGGAAGGGAAACATGGACATTGCTGAGTAGGGAACTAGCTACCATGAGAGTGACAATACTATTTCGCCAACCATTCAATTTCTTAAGATTTATATTCAGTGGTTTGGTCAGCAATACTGAGAAGCAGGCACATCATCGTTTTCTAATGTATCCTAGGTTCTTGCATATCATCATTAACAGATCTCTGCAAGGTCTGAATTTGGTAGGAGACAAATTAAGGCTGCAAGATCCGAATATCTACAAGAGGACAAAGGGGCTAGGATCCAATTCAATGAGAATGCTGAATGGGATATTCTTCCATGGCTTTTGAATGATAAAATTGTGATAATTAAAGTACCCTCCTCCCCTGAGCAGTCTGATGATGAAGGTGATGACTCTGATGATGAGAGTGATGATGATTCTGATGAAGATGATAATGGGAATGATGGTGATGATGGTGCAAATAATGGTGATGATGGTGCAAATGGAAATGATGATGGTGTAGAGGCTCAAATGATAATTATTAAGCCATAGGCTGATGAGTTGATAAATGAAACTTTCTTAGCTCAAATTGCACATGAAGCACACAATAATGAAGAACCAGAAACGCAATTTGAGAATATGGAGGTGCATGATGAGACGACAACAAGGGCTGAGGGGGCAGCTGAAGACAACATTGATACATCCTCACATGGGTCAGAACCATGATACAGTCCAATCATCCCTAGCAAATTCTGAACCTTTGATATCCAGCCCTGAGCCTATTCATGATTCAACTATTCAAGCTACATTGATACTAACACCTAGAACCTCACCTTTCCTTGAACCTATCCAGGATACATCTGTACCCACACCTCCAGCATCTCCTATCCAACAAAGTACAAATGTCCGACCTCAACTGAGGCTTCCAGACTACCCTCTCCTGAAACCTCTTCTAATCAACTTTCCTCTGAACCTGCTCTCAAGCCTACCCAAGAGACACCACCCTAAAGTCCAAATGTCTATAACCTTATCTCTGAAAATACAAGTCTGGAATTGGAGAATACTATGCTTAAAAAGAGAAATTCTATATTGGAAAGGAAGAATTTGACATTGGAACAGGCTCTACAACAAGCTTTATTAAAAATTCAAACCCTGGAGCACTCTGAGGTTGAGAAGACCTCATATGCACCAAAACAGAGGGAGAATCCTAAAGAAGCAGATGCCATGAAGTTGATTAGAAGCACATATGCAAGTAGTGATGAAACTACTGATGTAAGAACACACAATGTATTAAATCTACTGAATGAAGAATATGTTGATGAGGATGAAGAGAAGGAAGTTGTAAACAAAGGACAAGAAATTAATGAAGTAGAGACTGAATTAAATGCTGAAGAAGAGAGGGAGTCAAATGATGTAGAAGAGACCCCAAGGCAAGTAGATAACAGAAAACAAAAGGGGAAGGGGGTGGCTCTAAATGAAGAAGATTTGCATCCAAAAGCTACTCCAAGACTAACCTCTGGTGATAAAATTCTGGAAACAAATGAGGTGAATGACCCTGATATGGATGAGGCTGAATATGTCAAGATAGTCATTGAAATGATAAATGAAGAAAGGGCTAGAATGTCAGTTGTAGAAGAAGAGGGGGATATTGCTCAGGAGGTGTTAGAGACCCTGATTGCTAAGAAGAAGAAGAAGAAGAAAAAGAAGAAAGGCTTAGGAAAATGGCTGATGAGACTCTAGGGGCAGCAATGGAGAATTTTAAAAAGAGTCAAAATGAACAATCTGAAGAACCAACTCCAGTTGCACAAACTGAAGACGAGCCCGAACTTGCACAGCCTGAGCCTGAAACTGAAACTGAGTTTGGCATTGGAGTTAGAGATGAACCAAAAAGGGATGAAGGATAAAAAAATGCCACGGGATAAATATGTAAAATTTATTTCTCAATTGGTCATGCTCAGGACATACTATAACATTATTTTAAATCCTGACGAGCATGCACCAGAGACAATGGCTGCAGCAAAAATGGCTCAAGCAGAAGAACGAGAAGAGCACTGGAAGGCAAGTCAGCTGCTTATAAAAGACAAACCAGAGCCTAGAGTTGAAGAGATTGTTGACGAAGAAGATAGGGACACTGAAAATGAGCCCCACATTACAAAGCCAATAATTGAAGAGATAGTGGATGATGAGCCTATTGAAGGGGTAACTGAACCTGTTATTATTGAGGAACCAGAAACTGAGGCTAGGGAGTCTGTGAAAAGGAAAGAAACATCATAGATAGAGACCCCTAAGGCCAAGAGACAAAAGTATGTTAAGAAATTCTACACAAGAAGACACAAGCCCAAGGTTGTTGTTGAGCCAATTATTACTCAAACAGAAGAACCAATGATAGATGCTCTACATAACCTGGATGAACAATTAGAAGTTGAGGAAGATGAAGAAAGGCTGAAGAGGCAGAAGAAAAGGAAAATGAAGATAAAGCATACTTGTTAAGCCTTAAATACGAACCAAAATATTTGAAAAAGATGATAAGGGAGAGCATTACACAAGAGGCAGAAGGATGGAGAAGCAGAGAATCTCGAAGAGCCTTCTTATTGCAAGCTGGACACCGACCTTCTTTCCTTAATCTGCAATCCTTTTTACACATTTGATAGAATGTACATAAATGCCTTAGCGGACGACACAGCTAAACATGTGCAGGAAGTGACTGAAAAGGAAGTACAGTTTGATAGTGGTTATGTAGAGTTGAAGAAGAAACACAAGGATATTAAATTCCTGCAACTGCATGGATATAAATATGACTCTCTCATTGACTTATCAGAAGAAGACTTAAAAAGAAAAGTGAAAATGGTCAAATATTCTCACAAGGATGCTAAGTGTTGAGCAGAGTGAAAGAGAAAAGAAATTAAAGATGAAACTGGATAAGGAAATAGAGGAATCGGAAAAGAAGAAGGCAGAAGCAGTTGAGTGGTTCAATGATCCCAGAAGAGTGCAGACCTTGAAAAGTATATTATTAGAAAAGGGGTTGACTGAAGCTGAGTTCGATAGCATGCCTCATGAGCAACTAATTGAAGTATACAAAAGAGAGAAGATGCTATTTTTGTAAACTCAGAGAAGAATTCTGGCAGACAGACTAAGAAGAAGAAGAAGAAGAAGAAGAAGAAGAAAAGGCTGAATTGATAAGCACTCTTTGCAAAAGAGGTGTAATCCTGAATAAATTGGTGTTACAAGACAATGAAACAATCAAAAGATGGTTTGAAGAATCCGAGAAAGAAAATGAAAAGAAAAATCCATTTACAAAGTCAAGCAGAGCTGTCATCAGATCAGAGGTTGTGAGGCCTGAAGCTCCACCGAGAAATTTAAACCTGCCCATAAATCTTTATTTTGACAAAAGATCAACTACGTTTAGAGTCATTACTGAAGATGGTGAAGAGACTCATATCATATTCAGGGATGATTTCAGAAGTTTTTCAAGGGAACAGTTGGAGAAGATGGCTCAGCTAGATTTATTTGACAATCAACAAAGGAACCTAAAGGCTGGCCAACAAAGGAATGATCTTTTAAAATTCTTAAAAGAACAATCTGAAAAGGGATTTCCACTCATTAAACAAAATAAAGAAAGTATCATTCAGAAGCTGAGAGTGAAAGAAGGAGGAAAAGAATAAGTGAAGTGCATTTATCTGAATTATCCCTCTAGGAATCTAAGAAGGGAGGAACACACAAAGGAAGCACCTCTAGTGCTAAAAGACAAACATTGAGAGAATGCTTAGCTATGAGGAGAGACATGAAAGAACCAAATTCAAGAGTCCAACAAGATGGAAAAATCATTCATCTTACATACAACAAGAAGAGTGACTCTGTCTCTCTTAGAAATGCATCTGGAAGAACAATTGCTATAATTGAATATGATGAAAAGTTGCAGTTCTTACACATCCAGGACCTTTCAAGATATTGTGAATGTAGAGGTTCCTTTGGAATCTCAGAATGGTGTAGAACTGGAGATGTTTAAGTAAAGGGCTGCAGTTGTGAAGCTAAGAAAGGAGAGAGAAGCTGACAGGCTCCAGGGCAGAAGATAGCAGGAATGGAGCTAATGGATGATCTGTTTATCCTTGTTATCTTTTGCATTCTGTATTTTTGTTTACTCTATGTTTGATATGTAAATTGATGTGTAATGCCCAAGTGGCAGAATTCCCTTATGTAATGTAATGACTTTTTTCTTAAATTGACTATCTTTGAAAATTGATACATTTGTAACTATATGCAGGTATGTTTTGGTGCATCTGAGCTTGTTCCAATCTAGGGGGAGATTGTTGAGTCAGATATTTACAAAGGAAGATTGGAATCTTCTCAACCTCCTCAAGAAATCGGCTAAGTATGGACTACTATCAAGCTTGGACCATCGAGCATGGTTATACTACCTCGAGCATGGTGTTTCAAATCTACTTCAGTGAAATCTTCTAAGTGTTGAAGGCTTCAAGCAAGCTATACTTCACCAAGCAAGAGTGTTCTTCATCGAGTATGGATTGCCAATCGAGAAAACAACTTAATCATCCAACTTAAACCAAGTGTTCCGAGCACATTGGTGGGTCGAGCATGGATGCAATAAAGAAGATGTCAAATGTTCCAAGTATAGACTTCGAGCATGGATCAGTGATGTGGTCTAAACTATACATATTATTAAATAAATATTCCCTATTTTTAAGTCATTTTGAGCCAAGTTTTTATTGAATATTATTAATATTTTGTTCATATGTGAATTTAATGGTTTCGAGAGACTATGAGGTAAAATGGAGCATTTTTCCTAAATTTGAGATCAACGAATAAAGTGGTCATACGAAACTACTAAATGAAATTACTTTGAGAACCAAATAAATATGAAAGGAAACATGAGGGGGCTATTGTGAAAATTTAAAATAAATTCACTTTTCCTAAGAATATGTTATGGACCATGATGTCCAATAGATAATTCGGAGACAAGATATTAACAATTTTCTTTCGTGATGGAGCAGAAAACAAAAACCTATGTGGGCCGTGGAACAAAAAAAGAAAAAGATCAGCCCATATATATAATTCTATTTTGGCAGCCCATTTGTAAGTGTCGGTGGATGAAACATTTTTTTTAAGATCGGAAGTCATAATTTAAAAGGGGGAGCCGGCCCTACCAGAAGAGCAGGGAGGAATTGATTATATTAGTCTTAGGGGTCCACTGCCGGGAGGTTTTTTTGAACGAAAGAAACAAGGGTGTCGCACAAGAAAAAAAGGTGCTGAACATACATTGAAGTATCATTATTTTCTAGAGTGACAAGATCCCAAACAAGAGTTCGAAATTCTTTTTGAAGGAGCGGAGCATTAATCGGTTTGGTTGTTATTTAGTTTTACGTTTTAAATATTATTTTCTTCATTCAATAATTGTTAGATATGAGTTTGGCTACTATTTATTTTGATTCATTCACTATTATTATGAGTAGCTAAATACTAGAACTACCTAGGTTGAGACGAATATTGATTTTGTTTAACGGTTTATTTGGTTTGACTAGTTACACGATGTATTATTATTGAAAAGCTTTATTTAATTCGATCTTGGATGTGTTAGTTATTGTTTTTATATAATTTTTGCATGTGATTCCCCTTATTGCCTTGATTGGTTGATTTTGTGTCGGTCGGTTAGGGTTATTTGGTTAGGTCTAAGACTTGGTGTTTTTGATCTATTTGTGGTTAGCGCGACCATAGGAATCTTTTATGACATTAATTATTAAAATTCAATAGGTTCACCTCCTTGCGACCGAGAGGTAATAGGAAGTCTGTTTGTCTCGTTTCTTTATTCGGCTAGGTTAGAATTGCGCGAGAGCGAGTTTTGGCTTTGTCTGGTTTAGATTTGCGTGCAAATAGGTGTCCTAGATCAAGTTAAATATTGTTACCCCTTTATCCCTAGAATTACTAGTACCAATTTTTAGCGGGTTTTGTGTCGTTGAGTCCGAGAGGAGATGCGTCATTAGGGTACCTTAGTAATCTTTATCCCAGTAGGTTAATTCAATCTTCTTAGATTCGTGAGGGTTAGTTGGTGAGACCGAGAGGTGATCTAGCGAACTTTAGTGAGCCTTAGTTGATTTATTTATTTTTAAGATCCCGGTGTCGTGTGATTAGTTAATTCCGTTAGCCGGTGAACTGTCAGTAGGATTCTTGCCTAGGTAGTCGTTTCTCCATATTCGTTAAAACCTCGTTAGTGCCGTTAAGTTTTCCCGTTAGCTCCGTTAAGTTAAGTAAGTAATTAAATTAGTCCAGTTAAATTATTTTAAAAAGAAAAACAAAAATTAAAATCAATTAAATATTAGTCTTGGGTAGGTCTTGTCTAGGGTTAGTGATCGTTAGCGTCTTACGTGTCTTCGTGTTCGATACTCGGACTTCCTAGGTCTATACTACTTGCGATCGGTACACTTTCCGGTTGTGTGTGGTTTTAGGATTTTCGCTTTATATTTAAAGCTTAGTTGTGAGGGTCATTGTTATAGGGTTATCCGACGCACATCAATCAGTCCCGAGCAAGCTTTGCATCCAGGCATGCTAAAGATCATTCAATAAGTCAAGAAGAATATGCTTGCTCGATGGACTTATTCGAGCAAAGCGAAAATTGGTCAAGAAGATTGGAGCATGCTAAGTAAAGTGTGCTCGAAGACTTGCATCGAGCATGCTGTGCATATCAAGTTTGCTCGAACAAGATATACCTTACTCGAAGACTTGTCTACACTTGTATTTTATTTGTCATTCAATATGTAATGATTAGGGTATTCTAGAAGAAATGTCAGGGGCCTATAAATAGTGTACTTGGTTTCCATTTATTGTATGCGTGGATAGGCATAGAATACGAGAGCACAAACATTCAAGCGAATATTCCTTTCGTGTTTTCTCGTACAACCGCCGCCGCCTTCACGAAACCCTAGAAATTCCTTTCACTGTTACATTAATGATATATTCAATATAGTGAATCTTTGTCTTTGACTATTGTTCTTACTGAATATCTATTATTATTTCATTCCTTCACTTCCATCCATTGAATATCTTGATTCCGCTGGGATATTCAATAGGCCTTCGGGTTTATTAGATCTGTGTGTTCTTGTCAACCTATTAAGGTTTGCACCAGGTCCGGTCCTGACATAAGTCTTTGTATGGACTTAAACAAGCTCCAAGGGCTTGGTTCAATCGTCTTTCAGGAGCCTTGTTACAACTTGGGTTTCAAGGATCTTAAACGGATCCATCATTGTTTATTTACTCCCATCATGGTTCCTTGATGTATATGCTCGTTTTTGTGGATGACATCATCCTAACCGGCAACAATCCCCGACTCATTAACCATACCATTCAACGGTTAAGCACCACATTTGCAATCAAGACATGGGTCGGCTTTCATACTTTCTGGGTATTGAAGTGGTATCCAAAGGTAATGATTTGCTTCTCTCTCAACAAAAATACATTTATGACACTATTCACAAGGCAGGTCTCTCTCAATCTAAACCAGTTGAGTCTCCTATGGCCACCAACTCAAACTTGGCTCTTGGTGATAGTCCCGAGTTTGATAATCCAGTTAAATTTAGACAAACAGTCGGAGCCCTACAATACTTAACTCTTTCCAGACCTGACATTCCCTTTCCGGTCAACAAAGTTTGTTAGTTTATGCATTCCCCAATAGAAAATCATTGGTCCGCGGTCAAAAGAATTCTTCAGTATTTACAGGGCACATCTCATTTTGGCTTGCTGATTAAACAAAACTCAGCTTCTGTTATCCATGCATACCCAGATGCTCACAAACGGTCTCTCACAGCCTTTTCTGATGCAGGCTGTGCTGGCTCTCTCGATGACCGTAGATCCACCGGGGGATATGCCATCTATCTTGGTTCTAATCTCATATCATGGCGTGCTCGTAAACAACGTACAGTCTCTCAGTCCTCAACAGAGGCTGAATATAAAGCCTTAGCAGACACCGTTGTTGAGTTAACATGGCTTGAGGCGCTTCTAAAGGAACTTCACGTTTCCATGACATCAGCTTCTATCTTATGGTGTGACAACTTGGGGACCACCTACCTTTTAGCTAATCCAGTATTTCATGCTCGCACAAAACACGTGGAGATTGATTTTCATTTTGTCAGCGCGAAAGTCACTCAAAGAAAGCTTTTTGTTCAATTTATTAAGACAAATGATCAGATTTCAGATGTATTTACAAAACCTCTAACCTCACAACGGTTCCTACTTCTTAGATCCAAGCTACAGGTCACTCCCCGGCCTTAGCTTGAGGGGGAATATTAAACTGTGATTTATGTGTTATATATGTTAATGATTGTAATTAGGCTAGATGATAGTTTACCATAATTAGTTGTATGTGCTCTATATCTCTATATATTAAGAGTCTTCTATTGTACACAATAATCATCAATACACAATATACAATTTTCATACCAAGATTATTTCATTCAAACTCTTTCTTTTCAAGCTAATTGTTGCCAGCCTGCAAAACGCGTTTACAGTATTGGTGTTATTAACAAATATGTTTTTATATGACTGCAGTAACTATATTACCAAACAAAAGTTACCATGTTGAGTGTCATTCAGAAGAAGAAGCGGCCTCTTGCTTTGCTCTTCTTTGCTCGGGAGGCAGGTCGTCTCTCTGTCTTACATACCTTTTACTCTGATGTTTTGATTGCTTTTCCGGCTTCGGTTGATAAGTCAGATACTAGCAATGAATCATCTCCCCATTCACACACCTGTCATCTATAACATTATAAACAAATAATCAATATATCAAACTAAAATCAAATATCATGTTCAGTTTCCTAGAAATAAAATAACCTCCATAGTCTTTCTTTGTTGAACAATGCCGCATGCATATTCTTGGTCATCTAATGCTACATTGATGCCTTGCTATTAATATTATATTTTCGGATCTACTCATTGCTTTGTTTTTAATTTGTTTGGTCGTTGAACACGATTCATACTTGACGTCTGAAGTGGGTGTCAAAGTGATGTAGTTTTGAGTATGAACAACGCTTCTAAAGCAGAGGTCAGATTATTATGGACTGCTGGATAAAATCGACATGAACAAAAAGATCAAGGTTCAAATGTGGTTTAAAGTTTAAACATCATGGATACAGGTACAATCAATGTTTTAAAACCCGGTTTTTTACTCGTATCGGATTGGGTTAAAAATGGTATAACCGGTTGAACCGGGTTATACCGAGAGGTTCAACCGGTTGAATAGTTTACCTTATAATTTCCTATAAATACAACTTTAACTCTAAAAATAATCCAAAAGTAAATTATTTCATAACAAAAAATAATCCAAAAGTTAATCCATATTAAAAAAAAATACAAAAGCACTCAATTTTAAAGAAACAGTCCTAAAGTTTACACGTTTGAAAATTAATTGTTAGGTTAAAAGTAATTTTGATAAAATATAGGCCGCAAATATCAAAAAAATTTTGGACATAAAACCGGTTTGCCGGTAAAAACCGGTATTTTAGAAAAAACCGCCGGTACGATGTTCTAGCAAACCGGCCAAAAATACAGAGCTCAAAATACCGGTCTACTGTGCGAAATCCGATTTAACCGGTTCAACCGGCTGGTTTGAACCGGTTTTTAACACTGGGTACCATTTTAAAGAATTTAAACAAAACTACTTAATAGTAGCATAGTAAATTGAATGAGAAGGGGAGGAGGTCCGAATAATCAGTATGAAGACTATTTTGGTCAAAATGGGTTCTTTTAACTTTTTGAAGGTCAAAGTTGACAAGATAATCAAAGGGATATGAAAATGTTTTATAGCAACATAGTAAAGTGAATGAGAAGTGGGGGGGGGTCGTATAATCAGTATGAAGACTATTTTGGTCAAACTGGATTTCTTTTGACTTTTGAAGGTCAACGTTGACAAGATAATCAAAAGGATATGAAAATGTATTAGCTAGGAAAACGGGTATGAATGCATGATAATGTGCCATTCGATATTCCAATTGGTTTGATGAGAACCAGGTAAGATTG
Organism: Bidens hawaiensis; assembly: GCF_021521415.1. NCBI lineage: Eukaryota > Viridiplantae > Streptophyta > Magnoliopsida > Asterales > Asteraceae > Bidens > Bidens hawaiensis. The sequence continues at coordinate 26,322 of NW_027494165.1, read as the reverse complement.
GTGGTTAAGCTCAAATTGATGTACTTCGTTTCTAGTATTTGTATGTCCATATTTGTTTTGGACTATAACAAAGACCCTGTTGATCACGTAAAAATTATAAGTGTTCATGGTTCGGTTTGAAGCCTTAAAACCGGTCTAGGTTTCATAGTTGGTTTTTTTTTTCTTTAACTTTCGGTTTCAATTTTTAACAATTCAGTTTCAAAGGTTTTACGGATGTGTTTTTAATGCGATTTGTTCGACTTCGGTTTAACCGAGTTAGTCAATTATAATTTGAATTACATTAATTATTTTGTATATTAGCTCTTTAGCCTAATCTTTTTTAAAGTCCATGTATTATGTATAAATCCATATCCATAATCCATATTAGATCCATATCAAATACTAAATCCCATCAATCATCACTCATCGACGTGACGATGCCATAATATATATCCTAGCACCGCTACCAAAATCCATCATCATCGTGCTTCTTTAATCAATTGATGCTGCATGTTGTGTGTCTTCTTGCTTGTGGTATGTGATTTTATACTTAATAGTTTGATTATACTTTGACTTTTGTTTGAATATTTTGTTGTTTTGACTATCTGGAACACAAACAGAAATGTTGTTTGGATGAATTCGATTAATACGATTTAAATAGATTTCTTTGGGTTTAACCGAAAAGCGATCCGAATTGCATTCAATTTGATTATCCCCTTTCCAAATTTGGTTAGGTTCCGTTTTCGATTAGTGGTAAAAGAAACTCATAACCTAACAAATCAAACTAAACAAATCAAAATCGTCAACCGAACCAATAAACGCCCCCACATAAAACCATATAAAATAGGGGGGCAAAAATACCACACAACGTAACCATGGCTATTATATGCCATCATCATTAATCTAAATAAAATTAATGCAATTATATGGTCAACCTCGCAAATATTTCACTTCTACATTTCATAATCCCAAATAAAAACAAAAGCATCATTTAAATGAGAATGCTGGTCAACCTTTGACCTGTTGTCCTAAACCAAAGTTACGTGAAGTTTAAAACATCTTGATTGTTCGTTTGCAAGCTGACCGCGTACACACCGGAGTTCCTGCAGGATTGTAGATGCACTTTATAGTTAGTTCCTCATATAATCAGTAAGTAATTTACATATGAAAAGCTTGTAGCTTTTTTTATGTTTGGTAGGGAGCTTTTAGAAGTTTTTAAGGGTTTCAAGCTTCAAGCTTATAAGAAAAAGCTCATACTAGATTAAAAGCCTTGTTTGGTTGAAAGAGCTTGAAGCTTTTAAGTCATGAGAAAAAGCTTAAAGCTTGAAGCTTCTACTAGTAGCGTTTAGAAAAAGCTACAGACTTTTAGTATTTTAATTACTTAAATAACTTTCCAAAATAAGTACATTTAATATTATTTTTTTTAGTTATGCCCATTTAGTCATTTTATACATTTTATTAAAAGCTCCGGCTACTCTGTCAAACATCTAAATATATCTAAAAAGCTACAGCTACCAGCTTCAAGCCATCACTTTCCAGCTATAGCTACCAGCTAGTTTTGCCAAACATACTCTTAATAAAAAGTTTGGTACTTGAACTTTCAACAACTTTTGTTAATTTATATAATAGTTACGCATTTAACCCTTATTCAAAGCCAACCACCCCCCATGATTTTTTAAGAGGCCATAATTTTTTTCACACATTAATATTTTTTTTTTAAATTACATCATAAAAACGAACATTTTATTCTTTTTAATTTGAGTATACTTCTTTAACTTTAAAAAATTAACATATTTCGTGATTACCGGTTAAGATAGACAACAAATCGAGTCAGGCGAGCTCGGGTAATATGTAAGACCAAATCAGGGTCGGAATGAGTCGATACAAAAGGGGTTCATTTAGTTCAGTTACGTCGGTATGGCTTTGAGTCAAAAGAGGTCAAGTCAAACATGCTTCAAATTAGAACAATGTCGGGTCGGAACGGGATTCAAATCAAAACAGGTTGGTTTAAAAATTATCTATTTGAAATTACTATATATTTCAACTTTGCTTCTTAATTTTCATCACCGGTTACACACGTACTTCCTTTGCACGAATTGCACGTCTACATTTGGGTTACATGTGCATTGTCATCAGATGAATCATGTACCGATACTAATTATGCGGTTGATGTAAGGTTGCACTCCCACTCCGCCGCACCGCACGGGCATCCAGCTAGTTTTATTAAAAGTTCCAGCCTATTCTAACAAATACCTAAATATATCTAAAAAAACTACAACTAACAGCTACCAGTTAACAGCCACCAACTTACAGCTAACAATCACCAGCTACTTTGCCAAACATACCCTTAGTAGAAGCTTCAATTTTTTTCTTCAAACCTAAAAGCTTGAAGTTACTTCAACCAAACAAAACTTTTAGATTAAATTAAAATTTTGTCCTTTATATATTACTAGATTTTATCCCCGTATTACGGGGTTGTTTTACATTATTCATTTTTAATATTTATATATGTATATTTGGATTTTAATTTTATTTATTGTAAGAAAATTAATAATTAATATACTTGAGGTTTGATGATGAAATTGTTTCACAAATAAATGATATGTTATAATTCGGTTTAAAAGCTATCTGGGTTTGGTGATACCCATTACCCGTTTATTTTCTTTATTATAAAATTGTTTCTTAATTATAAATAATATCTTATTTTAAATAAAATAGGATGTTAATTTTTAGTATATCCCTATTTTATAAGATTTTCATATCAACTATTTGATTAGATTAGTTTTTAATATAATGAGATGTTATAACCCGTTTAAGAGCTATCTGGGTTTGGTGAGACCTTAACCCGTGAATTCGGGTCAAATACTTGAGAAGCTTCATCTACAAATAAAGCAATCTGATGGCTTGAGAGAATGGTTGTTTTACATATTTCGTTTTTTAATATTTAGTTTTTGGATTTTAATTTTCTTTATTGTAAGAAAGTTAATAATATACTTAGGATTTGATGATGAAAGGGTTTCATAAATAAATGACATGTTATAACCCGTTTAAAAGCTATCTGAATTTGGTGACCCATGACTCACTTATGTTTTTTACTATAAAATTGTTTATTGATTATAAATACAGTAGAAACTCTATAAAATAATACACTTGGGACCACCAAAATTTATTAATTAAAAGAGTTATTAATTAATCGATAAATTAATAATTATTAATTTATATATTAATTAATATTTTATTAATTTATAGTAGAATGTTCTGACTCACCCAGAAGAAAATGTAGTTGCACAGTTGTTGACTGTTGAAGAAATTATTGAAAGCGTTATTGGAATTAATAAAGATGATATCGATGAAGAAGATGATGAAAGTTCTACAATGGAGCCCCCTTCGCGAAACGAAGCTATTAAAACGGCAATCACATTAAACAATTTCTTGTTGAGCTATAAGAAAACACCACCAGAAGTTCTTACCATGCTAAGGAAAATTAGAGACGAGATTCAAGGGGAAATTGATTTTAACAAAAAACAAAAGACAATTGAGTCATTTTTCAAGAAACATTCATAAATCATTCATGTAATATGCTATATATAAGGAATTATTAATTTATATTTTATATGGATCTAAAGAAATTATCAAAAATGTATTATCTTATAATTTTAGCGAATTATTAATTTAGCACCCTATCCCCGAGTTGGGACCGGCAAAAAATATTATTTTAGAGAGTTTATTAAATAATCGAGTATTAATTTATCGAGTTTCTACTGTAGATATTAAATTTTAGTATATCCTTATTTTATAGGATTTCCATATCAAATAATTTGTTAGATTAATCTTTAATTTAATGAGATGTTATAACCAGTTTAAGAGCTATCTGGTGTTGGTAAGACCCTTACCCATGAATTTAGGTTAAATCAATGAGAGACCTTTATTTAAAAATAAAACAATCTGGTGGCTTCCATAAAAGGAGGGAGCGACCATATCGCGACACGTATGATTTTAAGGGTTTTGTTTATATATAATAATTATTATACATCCAAATTGTGAAATGTTTTAAGCGAGAAATTACATTAAGCGTCCTTTGATTGTATGGTACAAAATCAAAAGTTGTATACGGCGTGCGTGATTGTTAATAATAAATAGCGGATTGGGAGAAGATGGTCAATGTTGAAGGGCAATGGCTACCTTTACTTGACTGACTGACTGAACGAACATACACACAGATAGAGAGAGAGAGAGTCAAGAGTGAGATGGCGATGATTGTTCAAGTTCCAGTTTCGCTCATTAATCCATCTCGTGAATCCATCCTCCACCTACCACCGCCAATTCATAATCATAATAATAATAATAATAATTCCACTACTTTTGTAATCAGAAGAAATAATAATAATAATCTTCATTCAATCAGAAGCAGTTTTACTACAATCACTTGCTGCTCTTCTTCTAATTCTAATCCTACAAACCACCAGGTATTTCCCTCTTCAAACTTAATTAACCCTAACCAAACCCCTACCCCTACCTCATATTATTAGCAGAGTGTTGTTGATGTACAAGAGAAAAGCGTGTCAGTGATTCTTCTTGCTGGAGGAATGGGAAAAAGAATGGGTGTATGTTATGCCTCTCTCTCGTTTTCTTATCCTAATTCATTCATTCAAACTTAATAATAATAATAAAAGATATGTTTGTTTGTGAATATGCTAGCATGCCAAAGCAGTATCTTCCTAACCCATTGCTTTGTATAGGTGGTAACTAACAATTAACAATTAACAATTCACATTCAACAAACAAGTAAATCAATGTTTGTATGTCTGACTTGAGCTGCTGAGTCATTGCAGTTTCTACACTTTTTCACGGATGCCCGAGGTTAAGGAAATTGTTCTAGTTTGTGATCTGTCTTACCGCAACATTTTTCAAGGTCTATTCTAATATATTTTTCATTCACTTTTATAACACTACTAGACATACATACACACATCTATTCATTCATTTAAAAACCTTCCTTGCTTCATCAGATGCCAGACACAACATCAATGTGGACCTCAAATTCGCATTGCCTGGTAAAGAAAGACAACATTCCGTCTACAGTGGACTTGAGGTTCATCTTACTTTTCAATACTAATATTATATACTCTTCTCTTCTTATTCATAATAATTATTATTATTTATCAACAGGCAATTGATTTGGCTTCTCAACTTGTATGCATCCATGATTCTGCAAGACCTTTGGTCACATCCAGCGATGTACAAAAGGTCCGTTACCTTTCTTACCTTTTACTTTCACTTGACAACTATTTTCATCTCAACTTTTGGCTGTCATTGCAGGTTTTGAATGATGGGTTGCGAGTTGGAGCATCCGTACTTGGTGTTCCTCCTAAAGCTACTATCAAAGAGGTAGTTCAAAAATGTTCTTATATTTGGTATTGCATTTTTCAAATTGTACAAATAAAAAGAATGTAACAATTTTAATAGACGTTTGGTGCTTCTTACTTCTTATTCATTTCAACCCCTTTTCTTTCTTATAATCAATCGTTTTATTTATCTACCTCAAATTGCATCTCAGGGAAATAGTGAATCATTCGTGGTCAAGACTTTGGACAGGAAAACACTTTGGGAAATGCAAACTCCACAGGTGCGTACGTAGAAACCATTTCCCAGAATCTTGAACTTGTTTTCTGTCAATTATAGATGACTTCCCACAATATTGATCTTCATTTGCCTTCTCTCTTAGCCGTTTAATCACAATATTCTTATATGGCTGTTGTCATCAGGTGATGCCTGCATACATATATGAAATTACATTTCTTTAATGGAATGTAAGTTTCAGGGGTTACTTAAACTTAAATGTGAAGATTTTACCCCAAAATCAATCGAAATATCAACCGACAACCACAACCTTCTCTGAAATTAACCCATAAAACCATGTGAACCGGTCTTAATTTAAGCGTTACCCTACAATGTTAATAGAAAAAGAACATTGGATTACAAAGAAAACGCAGGCTGAGATCGGTAAGTTTAAATACTTGAGGGGTGTGGATGCCATAATTGAAACTTATATGAATAGATCAACCATAATAACTTTATGAGCAAAAATGGTTGCTGGTTTAGGACTGCGGTTTTCAGCTCCGGTCTGTCTGGAAAGGTTAACTGGATTAAAATATAAATCAAATAGATTAACAGAGAATTATAAATAAAGATAGCACTGAAAGAACTTCATAGTATTAAAATGCAAACCTCTACTGATTTAAACTAATAGCTTTAAGAGACCATTTTGCATATTTTGATTCTGCAATATAAATTGTTTAATTAGTGATCAAATAAACCAAGAAATATACGTACCAGAGACACACCCTACCCTGTTTGACTAACGATTAGCTGGAAAAGACATTCTTGAACATATGGAGAAATAGGTATTTTAGGAAGTTGCAGTACCTCCGCCATTACCTACATGAAAATAGTCTCAATTTAATTAACCGATTCAAATATCAATGTTGATTCTTGGTTTCTGTATATGACCAAACTTGATTAAAATAAATGTTACCTTGTCAACAAGACCATGAATGACTAAACTTGCCTTCTTGTCTTTTGGAGTTTTCTGTAAATATATAAAATCATTAACACCCACAAGCTAATTTTCACCAACAATATTAATTAAGAAAACAAACATGACACTAAGTGATGTTAACATGAAATGCCTGAAGGTTGACTATTACCATCTTTCCTCCAATGCGAATGGACTTTAAACAAAATTATTTATTTTTTTTCAGATAATTTTTAAATTTATAAATTCAAAAATTAATTTATAAATTTAAAAGAAGGTTGCATGCAGGAGTTTATATGCAAACTGCATAAAACTTGAATATTAATTTATAAATTATTATAATAATTTTGCTAAAGATCTTTTTTAGCCATCATCCTCTTCTCTTTTGAATTATTGGCTCCACTGTTATAAAAGATCAGAATTAATGCCATCATCCTATTTTCTTTTGAATTATTGGCTCCATCGTTATAGAACATTAGAATTAATCCTTCAGCTTCATGTTTGCTGGTCAACCAGATTTGAACAGCAACACTGCTTTTGAATCCAAGTAGAAGGGTTTGTCTCATGAGTCACCTGCACAAACAAACCCCAACTTTCATGTCAATTTCAGATTACTGCAAGCTTTCCCTTTTCACTTGCAGATTACCGTTTGACCCTTTGTAGACATAGGTAAGACACGTGGCTTATTATTTTCATTTCAAAGATCTAATGTAAGTTTGTGTAAGATTTAAAAAATAGCAAATCACCATCCTGTTTATAATTACAGAGGCTCCATACCAATACAAAGTTAGATTTTCGATGTGTAGAATAAACACTACGGTCTCTCAAAACAATAGGAAAATAGATATGCATAAACTAATGATGCATTATGGCTTCAAATTCGACTCAGAATGAACAATACGATCTTTCAAAACAATAGGAAAGTAGATATATTATATAAGTAATATATAGATGTATATAGATAGAGGTCCGTTCAATATAGAGCCATATGCCTATTGCTTTAACTGTGATAATAAAGGTGGCTATGTAACTGCATAACCACTTTTCTTTCTCTCTTCCACTATAGTTTTAAAGCACTATGTACAAATTATGCGGTTTATAGAAACTGTGTTTGATTTTGTGTTTTTTTCTTTACAGGTCATCAAGCCTGAGTTGCTGAAGAAAGGTTTTGAGCTTGTAAATAGGTACCACATTCATTTTATTTCATATAACTATAATTAAATGTGGAAAATTTTGCCCACTTGTTGATGGATTGATTCTCTTAACGGGTCAAATGGGAAACACAAAACTGTTAAAAGAAAACGGGTCAAAGTCGCTCTGAAAATGTATCTATTCAGATAATTAGATTATTGTTGCGACTTCCATATAACATTTGAAACAATAACTTTGGGTACACGACAGAGAAGGACTCGAAGTGACGGATGATATGTCAATTGTTGAGCACCTCAAACATCCTGTATACATCACTCATGGATCTTATACTAACATAAAGTTACATGATTACAAATTAGATAATTTTATTATATGAATATGTAATATGCATCTATAAATTTGTATTATGGCTGCAGGTTACAACTCCAGATGATTTGTTACTTGCTGAAAGGATATTAAATACCGACTCATTTGTGCCAGCTTAATTAGTTTATTCATTTCTTTGACACTGTAAATATGCCATATTAGGTTATATGGCAGTTTACAAGATACTTGAAGAGGATTAACAATCATAAAGTGCTTGTAATGAGCTGTTCTTCTTATGTTTTTTGTTTTTTTTTTGGCAGTTTTGAATCTTTAACAAGGATTAAAGTAAATTACAAAAACATCCCTGGACCTTTTGTTAAGAGGCATTTTGTGGATATTTGGTGGTGAATAAATAAGACTTGTACGCGACCTTACATCTTGTATGCGACCTAATTCTCTTCTAATTTCTAAGTTTTGACTTTAAAAAATATAATCAATCGATCTAAGTTACAACATATAAAGTATCCCCAAAATGTTCTACTGGGTTTGCACAAAAGCAAAAGTATGGCTGATCGTATGCGCAGGTCTAACCCAAAACTGACGTGACCTCAAACCAATAAATGTATAAATAAAAATAAACACTGTATGATTTGGCGCAGCATGTATGAGCGGATGACAGGAAAAAAAAAAGAAAATGAAACCACAGCAGAATGTAAGCGGAGCTTGTCGGAATGTGCTCAAATTCAAGGTATAAGCCAAGACAACACTTCGGTCGAATTAAATCAGTCCTTCACCTGCCACCAAAAAAGAAAAATGATCAAAATCAAAGATACACAAACAGTTTAAACTAAGACATCATACAATAGTACAATACAATAATAACTATAACATTTTTAAACATACATTTTGATGATTATTAGTTTTTGAAAGGTCTCTTTTTAGTAAATAAATTAAGAAATGATAAGGGTTGTTCAAAAGGCTGAAAATGGTATTTTGCTATTTTATGACGTTGAAGATTTAAAGATTCTTCCGTTCTGCTTACGTAGTTCATCGAAGGAAATACTGCTGATGGTTTCTCCTGTTTTGAAGAGGCGGACCTTTCCTGCATACTCCATCTTGTTAGTTAAATTTAAGTAAATAATTTCATGTTAATATTAATGGTTGGGTAAATATGATATTATGCAAGTTTTCAAGAGTATATGTGTGTGTGTGTGTGTGTGTGTGTGTGAAATTACCCCTTTCTTTAATTACTGAATTTATCAAACAAATTCTGATAATTCAGTGTCACATCACTTTCAATGGGTGTGAATGAAACTAAGAAAACTGAACTGAAACAAAAACCGATGGTGCGGTTTTATGTTTTTGGAAAAAAAAAACGAACTTTCGATTTAGTTTGTGTTTTGCGTGTGATTAAACCCGAACCGAACTTATAGATTTTGATTTTTTACTGATTTTAAGTAATTAATAATAATAATAAACTGTTGGGTTAATCTTGACGGGTCAATCGGGACGGATACGGGTCACCAGGAATTCAAGTTTAGAGGGTCAAGTTATTAGGAAGTTATTTATTTAAATCACATGTTTGTTATGTTTAATTGTAAGTTAAGTAGTGGGTCATGTTTTCAGTTTTTAATCATGGGCTGATCAACACGTTCATGTTACGCGTGTGTGTGTGAATGGGCCTATTTATGTCAGCAGCTAGGGTTAGGAATAGAAGCAAGCGTCTTCTTTGTTTTAGTCCAGTATGTATTTCAATTAATCAAGAAAGAGTCGATCATCAGTTTTGATCAGTTGCTGTGTGTTAATTGCTGCAATAAAGGATATGTGCCATCAATTGGTATCAGAGCGCCTAGGGTTGCATCTGGTTCGAAGGAAGTCCGGCGGTTTGGATGTGAAAAATCGCAAGAAAGAAAGAAGGGCTGATTGTTATCAGGAAAGAAAGAAGAAAGAAAAGAAAGAAAGAAAGAAGGGCTGATTGAAATCAGCAAAGAAAGAAGAAAGAAAAGAAAGAAAGAAGGGCTGATTCGAATCAGCAAGAAGGAGAACAATAAAGAAGACCGAGAAAGAGAAAGAAAAATAAGAAGGAAGAATGGCAGGAAACGCAGGTCTGTTGGCGGTTTGTGAGCAAGGTAACGTACCACTTCAATGTCCCAAATTGACTGAAACTAACTACACTTCATGGTCAATTTTGGTTGAGACGGTACTAAGGGCATACGGTTTAAGGGATGTGGTGGATCCTGTAACCGGAGCAGCTGTGGATGAGAGAAAGAATTACACCACGAAAGCAATTATTTTCCAAACCTTACCGGAAGATATCCACCTACAAGTTGCCAAACATAAGGATGCAAAAGATGTTTGGGAAGCAATTCGGGTTCGGTATTTAGGAGCCGACCGAGTTCAAAAGGCAAGGCTGCAATCTCTAAGGACAGAATTGGAGATGTTGAAGATGAAGGAGAACGAGACTATCAATGATTTCTCGAGTAAGATAAGTACTATAGTAGCTAAGGTCAAAAGCCTCGGTTCAAATCTTGAAGAAGAAGTAATCGTTAGAAAGTTTCTTACCTCGATGCCAAAGAAGTTCCTACCAATTGTAGCCCCTATTGAGCAATATTCTGATATAGAAGCCATGAGTTTTGAAGAAGTTGTTGGAAGACTAAGAGCGTATGAAGAATGCCTACAAAGTCATGAAGAAAAGGAAGAAAATCAAGGTCAATTGTTGCTTTCGGGTTCAAATGAGAAAAAGAATTATGAGCAAGGTAGAGGTGAAAAAGGTCGTGGAAGAGGCGGCTTGGGTCACGGTGACAAGAGTAAGTTTCGTTGTTTTGAATGTGGAGAATTTGGGCATTTCGGGTATGAATGCACCAAATGGGAAGACAAGGATAATGAAGCAAACTTGATCGAAGAGGAAGCACTGGCACTTCTTTGAATATGTGGGTCAAGACGTCAAGATTAAGGGGTTGAATGTTGGGTTAATCTTGACGGGTCAAATCGGGTCGGATACGGGTCACCAGGAATTCAAGTTTAGAGGGTCAAGTTATTAGGAAGTTATTTATTTAAATCACATGTTTGTTATGTTTAATTGTAAGTTAAGTAGTGGGTCATGTTTTCAATTTTTAATCGTGGGCTGATCAACACGTTCATGTTACGTGTGTGTGTGTGAATGGGCCTATTTATGTCAGCAGCTAGGGTTAGGAATAGAAGCAAGCGTCTTCTTTGTTTTAGTCCAGTACGTATTTCAATTAATCAAGAAAGAGTCTATCATCAGTTTTGATCAGTTGTTGTGTGTTATTTGCTGCAATAAAGGATCTGTGCCATCATAAACAGTGTAACCCAAATTTTTTAGACCAGCTGTAAGATAATATATATATTATTAATTAACAAAAATATTTAGACCCAAATTCAATATTTTTGGTCACTTTTTTCAGCCCAAAAGTTTCAAGCCAATAAGGCAAAACCGAAACCGAACAAAATCCGAACCAAAAACTGAAATCGACATATTTTTAAAAGCTCAAAATACAACATTTCTGTTTTTGGTTCGGTTTGAACCCAAAACGACCTATTCACACACCCCTAGCACACATCCAAACACTCTTTTCAAATCTATATGCGGTATAACAATGATATTAAGAAATACTTTAATAAAACGCGTACCATCACGACGAATGCATATCTCGGGTATGTTTTTAGCTTCACCATTGATACTATCATTATAAACTCTGGTTTCAATATCACCTTCCACATAAACTGAAGAGCTGCACATCACCAGAAAATAAATATGATTATTATGTTGACTAGTAATAATACAGAAATATAGAAAAAAGAGACTAAACGTACTTTTTGGTGAGTTGTTGAACAGCATAAGCACCAAGTGTTTCATTGTGCACAGCAATTCGATGCCATTGAGCAGGTTTCGGCAAGTCTTTTGCTCCAATTGTTCTTTGATCGAACATGCCACCCGTCCCAACCGTAAAAATGGTGACAGTTTTCCCATTTCTCAAGATTTTTTGCAGAGGTGCTTGCCCAACTTTTCCACATATAATTGCCTGTAGTGTAAGCATACATACATTCAATTCTATGATTTTAAGACTACCAACAACTATATCTCATCTTTTGATGCAAATGCATTGAAGAACCGATCTACAACATTCAGCAGTGTTAATTATCTTTATTCATAACTTTGACCAAGGTTGTTTGTGGAAAATACAAAGAATATAATAATAATAATAATAATAATAATAATAATAATAATAATAATGGGTAGAGTACCTTATGGACACCACGAAAGCCCCAGCCTTTTCTGGGATCAACCCCTTGCAGCTGTAACTCGGGCTTTTCGGGTACGAAACGATGATCATCATTCTCATTCTCATCATCAGTTGGAATAGATGAAGAAGAGTAGAGTTTCTTCTGAAAGCTGCTTCCTACTACGGCTGCATAATCTCCTCCTCCTCCTCCTCCTGAATGAAATGTAAACACAAAGAAGAATAATAAATAAATAAATAAATAAATAAAGAGAGAATGAATAATGCCATACCAGAGAGGCTTAGTCGTGATAGTGATACTGATCTGACTGAACTCCTCAACATAATATTCTTCCTCTTCTTCTTCTTCTTAGGGTTTTTCAATTCCTATAACCCCCCACAAACGGGTTTGGATATTTTTATTGTTCTAAAATAGCCCCTCACTTTTTCTTTACCTACCATTTTCTTGTTTACTTCACTTTTACGTATATCATTTTCATTTTATTTATTCGGTAAGGTGCTGCCCTTTTATTTAACTTAGAAAACAAAGTCCTAACATAGAGCAGCATGTTTTCATACTTAAATTATTATGAAAATTATGTGACCGAGAGTTTGTAAATCTTAGGGTGAGGTTGTGAGTATAAATTATAGGGTGGAGAGAGAAAAGGTAGTGATATTTTTTATAAATTTTTTAGGAAAATGTAGTGATTTTTTTGTAAATTATAGGGTGGAGAGAGAAAACTGTAATGATAAAGATATAAAAAAATATTATTTAATTGAACATGAAAGAAAAATATAGTGTTATATAGTGTAACTAGCTTTTGAACCCATGTATTACACGAGATTTATTAAATAATAAAAATAAATAAGGTATGTTTTGTTGAAAGAAATAAACAAAACTAAAGGTAAGAAGAAAATAAATATATACTACAAGTAATAAGAAATCTATAATCTCAAATTTAGGAATTAGAATGAAATGAACCATTACAAGTTTACAACAATATACAACATTTATTAAAATTGTTTTGACATGAGATGAGATATTAACAAATTAGAAGGGAAATTATAACCAATTTGTTAAAATAATTTTGACCTATGACCTATGAATATGTAGGATAAATAAGATGAGGAATTAAAAAATTATAAAGAAAATTATTATTATGAATAATTATTATATGGTTATCAACACCTAAATCAGACTGGCTTATTCTTCAAGTTTCTTTATCCCTATTTATATATTAGATTGTATATTATTGTAAGACACACCTATGAATGAAATCTCTCTCTTTCTCCCTCCATGTTTATCTCTTATAGTTTTGTTATTAGGCTAGTTTCACAACACGTTATCAGCACCACGAAAGTGCTCTTCTCGAAAACCCTAATCACTTTTCCATTGTTCACCCCCATACCCTCAAAACCTTATTGTTATTATGCGTGTTTATTAGTTGTCATGGGCATCGTTCCTTTGTTTAGATTAAAGTGATTTATGGTGAATTCATAAGCAAGAAACGAGACCACTAAAAGCCTGTCTCGTTGCATCCCAAACGAACACCTCACTGTGATACTTTTTACAACCGTCACTCATAAAGGTAATTCTGATTTTATTTTGAACTTTAATCGTAAATTCACACTTGTATTTTGTCGGGGTTGGAGTACGAAACTCCGGCTACCTTGATTAGGATTAGGCATAGTGACGCCGTTTAACTTAAAACCTTCCTTTTCATTAAAATAACCCATCAACTAAGTTTTTGATTACTGACAGTTTGGTGATGATTTCGAATCCATAAAATATTAAGATGTTTGTGTAGATTTAGATCTAGAGTTTTCATAAAACACAATTTCTTTTACTAAAAGAAAAGAATCAGGAAATAAGTTTTATATAAATTTATTCAATTTGGACATATCGATTATTTTTTAGTATGTGATATGAGTTTACAAATTATGTTTATAATAAGTATAAATCGGTGATTTACATTAGTAGCAGATATTGTCTATCAAATAGATATTTTGAAAAATATAATTGGAGATTTAGTTGCTCTAAATGAGTTATGTTCAATATTCCAAAGTTTCATCCTATTCTTTCGATTTTGTTTAAAGCTTATATCAAAAATATTTTATGTGAAACTCATTTAAATATATTTTACAAATATAACATTAAGAAACTTACATCCTTCAACTGGCCATACATTTTTTTTCCTATTAGTGAGTTATGAAATCTCAAAATAAAATTGGTGAATAAGAACCTACTTGAATGAATTAATTACATCGTTGAGATTCCTAATATATATTTAAGATTTACTTATATTTTGAAAATTGATAAAGAAAGTCAAGTTGTTGAAATTTTTTTTGAGTGCATTAATTGCATGTACTGTTGTTTAGCTTATGATTTTTAAATCATATGTACGAATTTAAAAATCACTCCCTTGATTACTAGCAATGGTTTCCTTTATTTTTTAAGCAATCTTTTATTTATAAGGTTGATCATCTTTTATTTATAAGTTCTATTACGTGGGTGTTGTTTTCTTTTTGATTAGATGAGTGTTACATTAGTTATCTATTTATTTGCAACTGTTATGTTTGTATATTTCTTCTCTAGAGGAATGAAAAAGAGAATAAATACATACATGCTTATTGCAAGAATGATATAAAAGAAAAAAAATTTCTAATAAGTAAACTATTGATAAAATAAAATATTTTGAAGTGGAAACTGAAAAGTTATAACTATATAATCTATATTAGAAATAGTTTGATCCTTGCATTATCGGTTTTGTCATTCACCATGATTTTTGTGAGTATGCATTTTTCATATTTAAACTTGAGTTCTTTATATAATAATTTGTAAGTTGTATAAGATATGAATCTATTGCATGTTTGTGTAGTAAAGATATTACTTGATAAAATAATAAATGATTACCAGACGATTCACTGACCAAAACAAAGTGTCTAGCTAAGACACCTATAATAACTGCTTATACTCCAGTTAATATAAACGTCCTGGAAGGACAACCATACATTGGTAATGACTAAGGTGTCTAAGGCACGCCTGAAGCGTGGTAGACTAATCGATTCCAAGAATAATGATTCCTTGAAAATTGGAGCAAATAATAAAGATGGTCAAGTCGAGGTATAGTAAAAATGTCTCTTGAGAGACATTAGACATGATGGTTATTGAAAAAACCTCAGGTATCTGAAAACAAAGAGCTCTTAGTAAATTGTATTTTATCATGTCTACAAGATATATGGAATCGAAATAAAGTCGACGTCGTTATAATTTTGTATATAAGATAGCGCTCGAAAATGATGGGGATCATGATTTAAGATCTGCCTATGAAAAATGATTGGCCAAATTGGAAAAACGCAAATAGGGCAGAGTTGATTTCTCTAAATAACAGAAAGTTTTTTGGACCAACAGTTCGTACAACTAAAGTTGTAAAATGTGTTAGATACAAACGGATCTTTTATGTGAGCTATGAAAATTCAATTAAGCGATATAAGGCAAAATTGGTGGCATAAGGATTTTGCAAAGATCCATGATTGATTTTGAGGAGACACATTCTCCAATGGTGGAAGCAATGACTTTCTGATACCTAAATAGTCTGGTAATACGAAGAGAGAATTGATACGCGTCTAATAGATATTGTGATTCAGTTGATATTGAAAGTTTACATGAAAGTCTATTAAGGATTTGAATTATCAAATCATGTAAATTATGTTCTCGAGAACACTATGACTCATGTTGTTTACAGTTCATATTTAAAAACGTTATGATTACTTTATATGTTAAATATAGCTGGAACTCCTGAAGAGTTCCTAACACGTGAATGATTAAAAGGTTAATTGAAACATCTTAAGGATGTAATTCTTGTGCACCAATAAGCATACATAGAAGAAATTGTACCTAACGATTATCATATCTTAATAAACAAAGAATGATACAATATGGGTTTTTATATATGATATATAAATTGATGTGTCAAATAAGCAAGTTCATGTAGCAAAACTCATGAGGAGTGAATGCATATCAATAATTGGTTAAGATGGAAAGAATTTTGTGATGGATTGAAAACGCGTAAGCATTGGCATGAAAGCATCAATAAATGCTCTACAAGGTTAAGAAATTGCATATGGACTAAATAGTCGGATTTAGCGTGGTACGTACAATCAGGAAATATTTTGATAAGGAGGGAGATAAGTTGGACGTCATTAGCCATGCTTTTATCAAAATTTTACTCTTAAAATTTCATATAATCACAGTTTACAATGATTATGTACACATCATCGAGAGAAACTGCAGAACTTTTAGAATGAAAAGTTTTTAAATACCTTGACATGATGTGATTATCGCTCGACATGCATTTCAAGTATATGTGTAAATATATGTTTATCAATCCATCAAAGTGCACCTAAAAGACGTTGAGACATTTTACCAAAGACAAGATTCATTTTTTGAATATGTTTAAGGATGTCCAACAATGCACTCTAATATCATTACCTTCCTGAATATGAATTATTATTAGTTCGGAAATACCACAATTAAATGCATAAGTGCATTATATTGTATTGTTAGCTATATATGATTATTATTTTCTTTATTTATATTTATCGACATGTGTCTAGCTAGGAGACATCTGATCTGGGTTAAAACATATATTTCAGGAATGAAAGATATGCGTTTATATTTTACTAACCCATCAAAACAAGTTTTGTTAGTCTTGTCATGCAGAGAAACACAACAGGGTATCAATACAATAGTATATTGTTACGATATGACACAACAGAAGTTTTCACATGAAGAGCATGCAACATTGTTCAACTTAACAATTCACTTGTTAAGGGACAAAGACAATGATTGATGATAAAAGTTTTGAAGCTTTTACAGAAGATCAATATTTACCATTTTAATGGATGTATATATCAGGGGGGGACAATACGCGCTGCACTCTTTTTCCCTTAGCTATGGTTTTGTCCCACTGGGTTTTCCTAGCAAGGTTTTTAATGAGGCAACATCTCCAAGCGTATTAAGTTGATAACCAAGGGGGAGTATTATGAATAATTATTGATATGGTTATCAACACCTAAATTAGACCGGCTTATTCTCCAAGTTTCTCTATCCCTATTTATCTATTAGATTGTATATTATTGTAAGACACACCTATGAATGAAATCTCTCATTTTCTCCCTACATGTCCATCTCTAATAGTTTTGCTATTAGGCTAGTTTCACAACAATTATAACCCTTTTGCCAAAATTATTTTGACCCATGACCTATGGATAGATATGAATAAGATGAAAGATTAGAAATGAAATTATAATCCATTTAACAAAATGATTTTGCTCATAACCATGAATAGATAGAATGAATGAGAAGAGAGATTAGAGCAAGAATGAATGTGAGATTGCCACATCATTCTCATTATTTTCTTTTATTTGTAAAGTTAGATTATAAAGATGGGGACGGGAGACGGGCTGAGAATGCTCTTACATACTTAAGGTATTATGAAAATTAGTGTTTAGTATGTCATTTCACTTTTGTTGCGTCAATCATCTGAATCTGAAAAAATAATATAATGAAATATTAATGACAGAACAATCATAAATATAATAATTAATCATGAGTATATATATATATAGAGAGAGAGAGAGAAAATAAGAAGAAAAAAAGAAGCTATTTTGAACAGGAAATGAAAAAACAAACTCTTGAGGGACAACTTTGTAAACCGTCCACTTGTGGAACAAAAAAGGGTTTCAGGAACTGTCTACGATAGGATCGAACCTTGGTTTTGTGTTTTACTAGGGCAAGTGCGTGTCGTAGGCTGGCGAACCAATTATTGATAAATTCAAACTTAACTTGTATAAAATCTACAAAATGCAGTAAACTATGATTAAATCCAAAGTAGTTATTGGTCTGGAGATGGAAAGAATCCCTAGATCAGCTCGTTTGAAGAATGAATTAGAGATATGTTTAAATATGCTTTCAAGGGTAGGATTGAAAAGGGAGACGGGCGTGTGGTTGTGGAAAGGAGCTGATAGCTCGGTGACACAATTTCTTGTTAAAAACCTCATATGAGAAATGAATAATACTGGTCATCAAGCGGTCGGTGGAAATACATCGTTAAAAAGCGTACCGATTAAGGTGAATTGTTTCATTTGGCGATTACTTGGATAGGATCTCTACAAAGATGGCGTCAGGCCGGCCCTGAGAGTTCACATGCCCCGACTGAGCTAAAAAAATATGTCACTTAAGCCTTAATATACTAAATAATGTAAACACGTTTTATTATAAGCCGATTAAAGTTATGACGATAAACATAACAATTAGCAAAAATCATGGTATTAGAATGAGTTTATGACATACTGAATAGGCTAATAGCTAACCATGGATTTGTGAAGCTCTCCTAACATTCTTGATAGCAAATTGATGAATCAACTCTTCGCAGTTTATGCCATATAATATTCTGTTTGCTAAAGCTATCATCGGCAACCTGCTAAGACTTTCTTAGTCATTGTGGATCGTAAATAATATTCAATAATTGTAATTTCGAAAACTCATTTCTGCATACGCTACCGTGACTGCTGGTGTTCGAAGTTGACTTTGTTGTTATCCTGCTTATTCGTTTCTTGTTTTATTTATTTAACTTTTATTGATTAATTAAAACTAATTGACCTTTTTCAATTTTTAATGAGCCTATAAGTTTTTTGGTAATTAAAAAAAGTGGGTATAAAACGTGTTTGAGTATTATAAAAATAGTAGGATTATAAGCGTTCGAGTATTTTATATATATAACATCAAAATTTTTCAAAAAGTTTTGTGCCCCGGAAAACACGTGCCCCGACCGTGTGCCCACATGACACACCCTTAGAGTCGGGCTGGATGGCGTTACTGATAAGAGGAATAAATGTTGGAGATGTCAAATGTGTTTGTATGATTTTGAACCAGAATCCTCATTGCATCTATGATTCATTGTCGGACGGCAAAGTTAATTTGGGCTACTGTGCATGCATGGGTAAAGTAACCAAAGACCAGGGTTTTTGACTCGATCAAGGAGATATTCGAATATCCGATGAAGTTTTAACATAATAAAGTGGAGTGTGAGGCGGTTCAAGTTACTTTGGTTGTCACTTGTTGGATGATTTATGGTATGTTTGGCTGAAGGTACTGAAATGGATCATTGACATTCCTTTGTCTTGTTTGGTTAACCCATAGAAATGAAATAAATTATTACTTTATGTTGTTTGGTATTAAAAAAAATGTGTGAATGAAATAGAAATAATAAAAATACTCTTATCTCAAAATAATTTTTTTTTACCAAATAAAAAAATTGCAACTGTCACACCCCGACCAAAGGCGGGGGAACATGCCGAGGTGTAACGATTGTCCATAAGCACATGACACTAATTAAAGTGACAGTATTTAATAAACTCATTTCATTTCACAACATCGAAAATGTCACATAACAATTATCCATAAAATAACCATAAACAAGATATCACAAAATATGACAAATTTGATATTGTTCATTTTTACTAATATCCTAAGGTTTTTGATGTCGTTTTCTTCACAATCATAAATCAACCAAGATGCAAACCTGCAACATTTCATAAAATAAAGTTTGTCAACACAAAGGTTGGTGAGCAATTCATAAGTTTAATCATATTAGTATATAATAAAGATAGCCACAAAACTTGTATACGAAACGATAAATAAAAGTGGTAATTTGGATAAATAGATATCGCTAAACACATTAGCGACACCTAGCTATAAGGGGATGCCAAATAATCTAGGATTTTATAGTTCCACCAACCAAAAGCGATAAACACATAGGCATATAAGCATAGAACACCAAATCGAGCAATTATTTAGGTAAAGTATACAACTACGTTAGTGGTTTAAGATTCAAATATAAAGCATTTTGTTGAATAAGTATGAAATGTCACCCCCAAAATAAAAAATGGAAAATGGGGTATGAAGTACTCACCTTCAAGTAGTAAATTTGAAAGATGATAATTTGGAGATTTGTCTGAACGACGAGTTTAACGCACAATGCCTAAAAAGAAAAGAAGTCTTGAATTTAGAAAGGTTGTCTTGAAGGTCTTTAAACAAAATAAATGTTGAGAAATGTAAATAATTAAAGTTCAAGGTTTTAAAATGTAACTATTTAAGAATTTATAATAATAACCCTTTAAAAATGTAAGTTTGCTCGAAACCGGGTTAAAGTATCTAACCTTAATATTTACTCAACTTATGTTAAGTAATAAGGTGGATAAAATGCAAGAATGCAAATCCCTTTGGAATAAAGATACTAAAACGGGTTTTTTTATCGAGTGTTCGGGTTGTCGGTTCGGGTCTTGATAATTGGTCAAACCCAAAGTCAACTTTCCAAAATATTGAATGTTTTGAGATAACTCAATAAAATTTAATAAGACTAAACCAAGTATGTAGTTCCATTGTTTTAGAACTAACAACGCACGTTAAGCGAATGTTCGGTTTTGTCGGTCCAAACTTTCTCATGAGATCAAGTTGGATCCAACATTTCCAAGTACTTAAGAAAATATTTAAAAATCAATTTGTAACTATTTTTAAAGAAATATACAAGTCTTGATGGCTAAAAAAAACACACTTGTGTGTCCTAAGCGAGTAAGAATCGGTTTGGTTTTCACATGTTCAAACACTAAAGAACTTGTATAATAATGTACAAATAAAAAAAATACTTTAAGTTTTACAACCAAAAGTTAACAATAAAGTCTTTAAACAAAAGTTCGGTTTTTGGTTCGGATCGTGTTTTGGGTTAAGACCGAGGTGGCGGTGGCGACAGTGGTGGTAGTAGCTCCAGCGACGAAAATGGTGGTGGCGGTGGCGACAGTGGTGGTGGCGGCGGCGGTCAGGCAGCAGGGGCAGTGGTTGTGGTGGCGGCGATGGTGGTGGTCAGGCGGTGCCCACAACTGGTTGTGGTGGTTGCATTGACGATGGTGGCGGCGGCGGTGGCGTGGTAGTGCCGGTGACGCCGACGACGATGGCGGTGGCGGCGGCGGCGGCGGCGATGATAGTGGTGGTGATTGCTGAGAAAGTAGGGTGAAAGAGAAATATAATGAAAAAAAAAAGAAAAGAAAACGGGGGGGGGGGGATGAAGGAGTGGTTTTGATGGAATGCGATTCCACGTGTAATGAGTGATTTCATTTCATTGAGAAAACCAAACATCAATTTTTTCGTTCTCACGCAATGAATCATTCTATTCTCTCTGTCAATCCTGCATGCCAAACGCTACCTTGGAGAGCTCGTAATGACTTCAAAATCAAACTCGAGTCTAGCTGAGTTTCCTTGCTCAATTTCAAGCTCGAGCTCAAACCCACCCTAGCTTGACTTGGGCTCGACTGGTGAACAACCCTAGAGATGTCCGACACTCAACCCGTGCCATGTATCATATTCAAGTAGTTTAAGGCTTCAAGCGGAACCCGTTGGTACACATCATCTACCGGTTCAAGGCTTCAACTTTATCGAATGTCTGTACCATACCATACTGGTACCTGTATAAATTTGATAATTATTGTTTTGTTCCTTTGAAGTTTGCCACCAACATTAACATGTCACACCCCTAGGCAGATGGCGGAAACGCTAGGGGCATGCAATGCACATCGTATTAAATGTAGAAACTTTCATTTAAAATAAACAGCTTGCTATATGCCGGCATCATTAATCTAAATAAAAACCATGCAATTTTATGGTCAACCTCAACAAATATTTCGCTTCTACATTTCATAATCCCAAACAAAAACAAAAGCATCACTATGTTCTCTTTGTAATAAACACAAAATCATAAATATATCTTATGCCTAGTCGAAAAACGAAATTATAAAAAAAAAAAAAAGATTTTAAGAAAATAATCAATCACTATGCATGTATTTAGTCGTTTTAAGTTGTCAAACATCATTCGGCTTTTGGGCAGGAGGGGAACCTGCTAGCCAACCCCACACACCACCTGAACTTTGTTTTTGTTTTGCGAAAGCTTCTTCAGAAGCCGCCTTTTGTCTTTGCAAAATTTCAACTTCTTTCTGTAAAGTGTCCATTGCTTGTAGCTTTTGGCGTAACTCTGCAACATCCACCTGTTCATTTACATATATAACGTTAGCAAATGAGAATACTAACCTTTCACCTGTTTTGACCCGAACACATTTTGACCTGCTATGCAAAACATAAGTTACCTCTAGTTTGAAACATCTTGACTGTTCTGCTGCAAGTTGGCCGCGTACAGACTGGAGTTCCTGCAGGATTGTAGAAACAATATATAGTTAGTTGCCTAATCTAGTCAAATTAAGAGCAAAGTATAAATTTTGTCCTTTATGTATTACTCAAATTAAAAAACGTACCCTTTTAAGTGCGAAAATTACACTAAGTGTCCTTTGTTTTAAAAAATATCACGCTTTATGTCCTTTTCACCAACATAAGTTAACTTTTGAGGTTAATTTGATGAGAATGACCAATTTACCCAATGCAAAATTCTCACTAATCTTTTATTTTCTTTCTTTTTGTTTTTATTCTATTTACTTTTTTGTTCTTTTTCATCACTTTTGTTTTATAAACTTATCTCAATTCTCAAATATTATTAATTAACTAACTATATATATAGATAAATATCAATGGGTTAGCAATGCAACAACCTGACTGGTCCGCGTGGCGGCACCACCTTGTGTCACGTCATCCAGTTTTTTTTATAGTTCCGCCACAGTAACGAAGCTAATCCGATACCGAAACCGACACAGCTCGTGCCTTCTCGTTGCCACAACGCCTTGGTTTCACTGACCGATTAAGCGTTGTTTTAATATGTTACGCTTTTTGTATCGTAGGCTATGTGCCTATATCAGTATTTTTGTCGTTTACTAACTTAATTTTTTGGTTTAGTGCCAGTATCGTAACGAAGCTAACCGATACCAGCCGAATTCGTGTCACTTTGATCATAAGCTGTATTTTTTAATAAGTTTCTTTTTATTATAAGCCATGCGAGTATTGCTACTGTTTTCTGAGTTGACAGGTTAATTTTTTCAATTTAGTATCGGTATTGTAACAATCTTAACCCATACCAATCAAAAGCACGCTAATGCACCGCCGCAACACGGTGGGTACAAACTATTTAATTTTAGTCTAAGAATTCTTTTCTAGACTTTTCAGTTATTATAAATTTTATTACATAAATGCATCACATTTTTACAATTAACTTTTAAATCATTTTTCCTTATATAGTTAACTTTGATTTATATACTATATGTTTCGATTAACTTTTTAATATAAAAACTCAAGAATAAACAATATACATCATTAACCCATTTAAGTTTTAATCATATTTCTTTATCATTTAATTTTATTTTTCTCTAAAAACTTGTGTCGTTAACATTTATCAAAAAAACCTAAATACGCAGTTGTGCTTAGTTTCTTTTCCCAACATTCCGATATAAATTTTATTGAAAACAAAGTTGTATTTAAAATAAAGTATTGAAAATACATTACCTTGTACAAATCTGCATTTTTGGATTCAGCTTCTTTCAATTCTTGCTTCAACTGAAGTGATTGCAATTTTTCATTATTGAGAGCTGATTCTAATTCTTCTTTTTCTGCCTTAAGAACAGCTATCGAACGCTCACTCACTTCATTAATTTCAATTATCTGCATACATGTAAACATATTATAACAAAGTAATATACTTCATAACATATAAACGATAACATGATAAAACAATAAACTTACTTGAGGCTCATTATTATCCATACTGATTTCCCTAACTTTTGCATCTTGACCGAGGTCAAACTCCACATCAGCATCTCGGGTGCCATTTGTTGCGTTTTGTGCACCCGAACCGCTATCAAGGGCGGGAGTTGCTGACTTGGTTGCTTGTAAGGTTGACTTGTGGCTAGGTTTAAGTAAGTTGACCTAGCCAATACCAAAAACAAACTAAGAAATTAGAACATTTGGAAGCAATACATGTATAAGAGAAAAGGGCTCGGTTCTTACATCATTGTTGTATTTACCATTATACCCGCCGAATGAAACTAGAATGTCTTCACCGTTGTAGGAGCTTAACACCAAACTCAACCCCTGCAATACGAGCGTGGTGGGTTTAAACAGGTTCATTTTCTAAAGTCTTCATAATTAATTAGTGTGTCACTTACAATTACAATAATAAGCTAAATCTTTGAATACAACGATTTAGGATGTTGTATGCATTAAAAATAAAATTAGGGTTGCTTTCAACCCGTTTGACTCATTTACCTGTTCCCTTTGAAACAAAATTTTATGATTTGTCTGTTTGAGCTAAAACACACGATTAAACCTATTGAAAAATGTTATGTATACTTTGAGTAATTTCGTAGTGAGAAGCGGGATTCATTTATAAGATAACGGGTAGGCCTGTAAGTGAACCGAGCGTTCAGTGAACCGTTCGTGAACTGTGTGGCCAGAAGTTACATTTATGTTTGTTTACTTAATAGACAAACGAGCATGAACACATGTCTCGTTCGTTCATTTAGTTAAACGAAGAACATGAACGCATGTCTCATTCATTTACGCTTGTTCATTTATTTTCATTAGTTTACGTGTGTTTAATTTTGTTCCTTCATTTATATTCATTTATGTACATTAATTTACGTGTGTTTGTGTTTGATCTTTTATGCTTGTTTATATGCGCAGCTAATATTTTTGGACCCACCACAATTAGTTTAGTTTTATTAATCTTTTAGACCCGATAGATTGATGTTCATGTTTAGTTTTAATTGGTGTTCGCTTGGTTATGTTTGTTCATCCATATTCAGTTATGTTTGTGAACCGTTCGTTTATACTATTAATAAGTGAACACAAAACAAAACACTCATTTTCTTAACAAACACAAACAAAAAAAACTCATTCATTTAACTGTTCGTGTTCGTTTGGTTTGTTTACAATAAACGGGTCAAAATTGATACCTCTAAATTAACCAACAAAACTGTTTATTTACCTCACTAGCAAGAGGAACACGTCCTTGAACAGTTGTTACAACTGACCATGATAAAGTAGACATGTTAAGAACAACTGTTTCTGAAACTCCTGCAAAAAACAAAAAACAAAAAACAAAAAACAAAACTATTATTCTTTTTTTTATATCGATCGAATATAATAGCAGTTTGTTGATTCTCAAATAATACCACTTTTGTTATCTCCACCACCAACAAGAAACCAACTTTCTCCAACGGTTGCACCTGCATGACCGGCTCGTGGACTCGGTATCTCTCCTTGTTGACTCGGTCTTGACCATTCCATCTAAACAAAATCATAATAATAACAAGTTCAAGTTTGACATTAGTAATACCAATACGTGATTAGATTTATATTATCTCACAGTTTTCAAATCAAGAACATGAAGATCATTGAAGCATGTCGCATGTGTGCCACCGCCAAATATAAGAAGAAAACGCTCTGCATGTACTGCAGCCACATGATCAGACCGTGGAGAAGGTGGCACGCCTCTGTACAATTACAAGATCATGCCTAAAAAATTAACAGAAATTCATAAGCATAGATGAATGAATATTATAATGATACGTTACATTGTGTCAATTTCATCCCAGGCCATGGTTTCTAAGTCTAAAATGTGAAGGTCGTTCAAGAAAGTTCTGTTTCCATCCTGACCACCAAATACGACCAAGTTGGACCCCACAAGTGTAACTGATTGACCGCCACGTGAAACCTACAAAATAAAAAATATGTTTGAAGTCTATTAATAATAAATGGTGTTTTAAGTATATGTAATATTTTAAGAATGCATACTGGTGGTTTTCCGTTTGTCTTCATGGTCGACCAAGTATTTGTCTGCAGGTCAAATGCCTTCACTGCAAAATTTAAAAATATATATAACTATATAATATAAGTTTGTTAAAATTGAAAACTTGAAGTTAAAACGAACCAATGACAACTTCAAAAGCATCCTTTGAATGTCCTGAAATTGATATAAGCTTATTTCCTTCCCATGGTATCTACAAAATAGCCAACGGTCAAACTTGCCAACTTGATGTTCACATTCACGGTTTATATTTTATTAAATAATCAGATTTGAATACTGACCAATGAATGCCCAGCACAAGGAGTTACTC